>NW_017215114.1:0-24179 GCF_001704415.2 Capra hircus
TGCCGGAAGCTGGAGGATTCACTCTCCAGAGCAGACATGATATTGGCGTACTTCTGGAGTTCCCCCAGGGAACAGTCTCGGTCTCGAGTGGGGGCATGACACATGCGCTTTCCCTCCTGAGCTGTAGCAGCAGTGTTCGAGCGGTTCCATTACGCAGTGATCAGGGATCTGTGGCTTTCCCTCGAGGCTTTCAGGCAGGCTTTCCCAACGAGCTTTCCCACGGAGGCTTTCCCACAGGCAGTCCCACAGGTGAACGTGGGCACGCGTGGTGTGAGTCGATCCTCGCTTGAAAGTCAAGGCAGTGTGGGAAAACGGTTTCCCTGGAATGGATGAGACATCTGGGGACTCTGGGAATGGTGCACGACCCTGGAGTTCCTCTCGCCTTTCCTGTGGAGAGCGCCTGCTTCTCTGAGATGCGACGGGAACGCCTGGAATTCTTTCCGAGCACGCAGGGAAAAGGATCCCTCCTATCAGCTAGGAGATGGAACGGGGCTCCTCTGGATGTGGGGACTCTTGTGCTTCCTCTCGAGTGGAGACGGGTATGTCGGGGAACTTCTTGAGTTGCAGCAAGGGTGTGAAGGACCCCTTTGTAAGTTCCCAGAGTTTAGGTGTGATTAGCCTCGAGAGGCCTCCAGCAGAAATTGGCGGCCTCATCTCGCCTGCAGGGGAAGAACCTCCTGGATGTTCTCTGGAGTTGCGGGCAGGTTGCTCTCGACTTACGACGGGGACCTCAGGGACCCGCTCTGGTGGCCTCAGGAAAGGGCAGTCCTCATGCGAGTTGCTCGGCGCCTGTCGGGATTCCCCTCCCGTCGATGCTGGGGCTAAGACCTTGTGTGGGGTCATTGCGCGGAATGTGGATTCCTCTCCAGTGCTGACATGAATCTTGGGATATTTCTGGAGTCTCCCCAGGGGAGTCAGTCCTCCGTCTCGAGTGGGGGCACTTGCACGTTCGCTTTCCTCCCGAGCTGTAGCAGCAGTGTCGCGCGCTTCCATTCGCATGGATCAAGGGATCTGTAGATTTCCCTCGAGGCTTTTCCAACGAGCGTTTCCCACGAGGCTTTCCCACGAGGCTTTCCCACAGGCTGTCCGCTCGTGTCACCGTGGTGGTGAGTCGATCTCGGCTTGAAAAGTCGAGGCAGTGCAGGAAAAGAGGTTTCCCTGGAATGGAGCAGAGACAGATCTGTGGACTCTGGGAATGGTGGCAAGACCCTGGAGTTCGTCTCACCTTTCTCTGCGAGAGCGCCTCCTCTTTGAGATGCCACGGAACGCCGGGAATTCTTTCCGGATCACGCAGGGAAAGGATCCCTCGGGGGGTGTTCTTCTCGAGGTATGGAGGCGGAAAGGGGCTACTGTCGATGTGTGGGACTTCGGTTTCTCTCGAGTGGAGACGGGTATGTCCGCGAACTTCATGAGTGCAGCAAGGTGGTGAAGGACCTTTGGAAATTCCAGAGTTAGGTGTGATTAGGCACTCGAGACACCTCAGCGGAAATGGTCCTCATATCGCCTGGAGGGGAGAACGTCCTGAATGTTCTCCAGTTGGCAGCAGGTGCTCTCGACTTACGACGGGGATCCCAGGGACCCGCTCTGGGTGGCCTCAGGAAAGGCCAGTCCTATGCGAGTATGCCAGGGGACCTCTCGGGATTCCTCTCCGTCGAAGCTGGGGCTAAGATATTGTGTGGAGTGGGTGCGGTACTGAGGATTCCTCTCCAGTGCTTACGTGGATCTTGGGGTACTTCTGGAGTCTCCGCCATTGGAGTCAGTCCTCGACTCGCAGTGGGGGCATGCACGTGTGCGTTTCCTCTCGAGCTGTAGCCGCAGTGTCGCGCTTCCATTCGCCGTGGAGTCAAGGGATCTGTGGCTTTCCTTCGCCAGGCTTTCCCACCGAGGCTTCCCACGAGTCTTTCCCACGAGCTTTCCCACAGGGCGGTCCCACCATGTCACCCGTGTGTGTGAGTCATCCTCGGACTTGAAAGTCGACGCAGTGCATGGGAAAACAGGTTTCCCTGGAATGGACGGAGAATCTGGGGGGACTCTGGGGAATGGTGCATAGGACGCCTGGAGTTCCTCTCACCTTTCCGTGGAGAGCGCCTCGGCTCTTGAGATGGGACGGAACGCCGGAATTTTCCAGAGCAACTGCAGGGAAAGGATGCCATCTTCGTAGCTTAGGAGCAGAAACGGGCGGCTCTCTGGATGTTGGCGGGACTCTCCGTGTTCGGCTCGGAATCGGAGTATTCGGGCGAACTGCTTGAGTTGCAGCAAGGGTGTGAAGGACCTTTGAAAGTCCAGAGGTTAGGTGTTAATAGCCTCGAGACGCCTCAGGGGAAAGGGCCCACCTCCGCTGGAGGCGGATAACGCTCCTGGATTTCTCCGAGGTTGCGGCAAGGTGCTCCTCGACTTTACGACCCGACGGGGACTCAAGGCGACCCGCACTGGTTTCTCGCAGGAAAGGCCAGTCCCCATGCGAGTTTCTCAGGGGCTCTCGGATTCCTCTCCATCGATGCCAGGGCCTAAACCGTTGTTGTGGAGTCCGGTGGCCTGGAACCTGCAGGATTTCTCTCAGTCGCAGACATGAGATATTGGCGTACTTCTGGATCTCCCCAG
Source organism: Capra hircus (assembly GCF_001704415.2). Taxonomy (NCBI): domain Eukaryota; kingdom Metazoa; phylum Chordata; class Mammalia; order Artiodactyla; family Bovidae; genus Capra; species Capra hircus. The sequence continues at coordinate 2,602 of NW_017215114.1, forward strand.
GGGAATCAGTCCTCGTCTCGAGTGGGGCATGCACAGGGGACGCTTTCCTTCCCGAGCTGTAGCAAGCAGTGTCACGCTTTCCATTCGCGTGATCTAGGGATCAGGGCTTTCGCCTGGAGGCTTTCCCGAGGCTTTCCCACGAGGCTTTCCCACAGGGCTGCTCCCACGTGGCCCACCGTGGTGGAGTGAGTCGATCCTCGCTTTGGCAGTCGAGGGCAACAGTGCTGGGAAAACAGGTTTCCCTGGAATGGACTGAGACATCTGGGGACTCTGGAATGGGGCCATGATCTGGAGTTTTCTTCTGCTCTTCCTTGTGGAGAGCGCCTCCTCTTGAGATGCGACGGGAACGCTAGAATTCTTTCTCGACCACGCAGGGAGAAGGATCCTCTCCTGCTCGAGCTAGCAGGGGGAAACGGGGCCACTCTGGATATGAATCGACTCCCGATTCCTCAAGAGCTGGAGACGGTATGTTCGGCGGAACTTGCCTTGATTTGCAGCAAGGGTGTGAATGACGGCCGTTGGAAGCTTCCAGCAGTTTAAGTGTGATTACACCCTAGTTGCCTCAGCGGAATATGGCCTCCATCTCGCCTGAGGAAGAAACTCCTGGAATTTCTGGAGTGCGGCAGGTGCATCATCGACTTACGATGGGACCTCAGGGACCGCATCTGGTGGCCTCAGGAAAGGCAGTCCCGCATGTGCGTTGCTCTGGAGCCTCTCGGGATTCCTCTCCTACGATGCCGTGCGTCTAAGACCTTGTTGGAGTCGTGGCCGGAACCTGGGATTCCTCTCCAGTGCTACCAGGGATCCTGGGGACTTCTGGAGTTCCCCAGGGAGTCAGTCCTTTCTCGAGTGGGGCGTGCAACGTTACGAGTTCCTCTCAGCCTGTAGCAGCACTGTCACAGCTTCCCCTTCGCCGTGGATCAAGGATCTGTTTTTTCCTCATTTTCTCGAGCTTCCTTACAAACGAGATTTCCCACGAGCTTCCACAGGGTGTCCCACGTGCCACCGTGGTGTGAGTCCGATCCTCGCTTGTACGTCGAGCAGTGCAGGGAAACAGCGCTTTCCCGAAATGGACTGAGACATCTGGGGGACTTCTCGGGAAGGGTGCCACCGACCTCTTGATTCCCTCTCTCGCCTTTCATGCTGGAGACCGCGCTGCGCTCTGAGCTGCGCACGGGAACGCCAGGAATTTTCCGACCCTGCAGGGGAAAAGGATCGCCATCCCTCTCGAGCTAAGACGGCACGGTAACGGTGCGCTCCTCTGACGTGGGCGGGACGCTCAGTGCTTCTCTCGAGTGAGACGGGTATGGTCCGGAACTTCTGTGATTGCAGGAAGTGGTGTGGAAGGACCCCATTTGTAAAGCTTCCAGAGTTAGGATGTGATTAGCCTTGTAAACAGCCTCAGCGGAAATGGGCCTCAGTTGCCTGGAACGGAGAAGCTCCTGATTTTCAAGTTTGCGGCAGGTGCTCTGGACTTAGTACGGGACACCAGGGACCCCGCTTGGTGCCAGAAAGGCCTGTACCTCATGCGATTCGCCTCTCGGTGATTCCTTGCTCCCTTCGATACCGGGCCTAGGACCTGTTGTGTGGATGTCGTGCGGATACTGAGGATTCCTCTCCAGTGCTGAAATTGGATCTTGGGGTACTTTCTGTTGAGTCTCCCAGGGACGTGTTAGTAGTCCCGTCCGTGGAGGCGCCTGCACGTTAGCGCTTTCCATCCCCGAGCTGAGCACAGATGTCGGCGCTTCTCCTTCCGTGGTGACAAGGAATCTGTGCTTTCCCTCGAGGCTTTCCCTAACGAGCTGCTTCCCCACGTGTCACAGTGCCCGTGATGTTGCATGTCGATCCTCGGACCTTGAAAGTCGAGGCAGTGCAAGGAAAAACAGGTTCCTGAATGAGACTGAGACATGCTGGGGGACTGCTGGGATGTGGCAGACCCTGCGGAAGTTGCCTCCGCTATTCCTGTGGAAGCGCTCCTCTGGGTGAGATGCGACGAGGAATGCCGGCGAATTCTTTCCGAGCACGTCCAGGGAAAGGACTCCTGCTCTCGAGCTAGAGGCGGAAACGGGGCTCCTCTGTATGTGGGCGGGACTCTCCGTGTTCCTCTCGAGTGGAGGGGGTATAGTCGGGGAACTTCTTGAGTTGCAGCAAGGGTGTGAAGGACCCTTGGAAGTTCCAGACGTTAGGTGTTTAGCCTCGAACGCGCTCATGGAAATGCCTCTACTCGCCTGGAGAGGAAACTCCTGGATTTTCTCGAGTTGCAGCGCTCTCTGACTTACGACGGGACCTCAGGGACCCGCTCTGGTTCCTCAGGAAAGGCCAGTCCGCCATGGCAGTTGCTCGGGCCTTCGCCGGATTCCTCTCCCTCGATGAGCCTAGGGGCCCTAGACCTTGTGTGGGAGTCGTGCCGGAAGCTAAGGATTCCTCTCCAGTGCGACATGGATCTTGGGTATCTTCTGGAGTCTCACCCAGGGGATCAGTCCTCGTCTCGAGTAGGGCATGCACGTGCCTTTCCTCCGAGCTGAGCAGCAGTGTTCACGCTTCCTTCGCGTGGATCTAGGGATCAGGGGCTTCCAACTCGAGGCTTTCCCAGCAGGCTTTCCCACGAGCTTTCCTCACAGGGCTGTCCCACGTGCCAGTGGGTGAGTCGATCCTCGCTTGACAGTCGAGGCAGTGCGCGAAAATGAGCGTTTCCTAGAATGGACTGAGACATCTGGGAGCGACTTGGGAATGGGGCCGACCTGGAGTTCTTCTCCTTCCTCGTGGAGAGCGCCTCCTCTTGAAATGCGACGGAACGCCTGGAATTCTTTCCGACCACGCAGGGAAAGAGATCCTCCTCTCGAGCTAGAGCGGAAACGGGGCCCTCTGGATATGTGGCCGGGACTCTTTCCTTCTACGAGTGGAGACGGTATTCGGCAGAACTCTTGAGTTGCAGCAAGGTGTGAGGACCCTTTTTTTCCAGAGTTTAGTGTGATTACCACCTAGGCCTCAGCGAAATGTGGCTCATTCTCCCTGAGGGAGAACCTCCTGATTTCTGAGTTGCGGCAGGTCTCTACTTACGAGGGGACCTCAGGGAACTGCTGGTGGCCTCAGGAAAGGCCATCCCATGCGAGTTTGCGCGGGGCCCTCTCGAGGGGATTCCTGTCTGCGAGATCCTATTGTGTTGTGCCGGACATATTCACTTCTTGGTATTCTGGATTGTACCCTCAGCCGGTGTCAGTCTCGTCTCAGTGGCGCCATGCACCGTGCGCTTCCTCCCATGGTAGCAGCAGTGTCCCGTCCTTCGCATGGATCAAGGGATCTGCTTTCCTCGAGCTTTCCCACGACGCTTTTCCACGAGCTTTCCCACACGCTTTCCACAGCGGTGCCACCTGTGGTGATGAGTCATCTCGGACTTGAAAGTCGAGCAGTGCAGGAAACAGGTTCCCTGGAATGGACGAGACATCTGGGGGACTCTGGAATGGTGCGCAGACCCTGGATTCCTCTACCTTTCCTGTGGAGAGCGCCTCTTGAGATGACGGAACGCCGCGGAATTCTTTCCAGAGACGCAGGGAAAGGATCCCCTCTCGAACGTAGGAGGCGGAAGGAACGGGAGCGCCTCTGTGATGTGGGGCGGCTCTCGTGCTTTCTCTCGAGTTGAGACGGGTTATGTCGGGGACTTCTTGAGTTGCACAAAGGGTGTGAAGGACTTTGGAAAGCTTCCAGAGTAAGAGTGTGATTAGCTCGATTATGGGCCTCATCGCCTGAGGGGAGAACCTCCATGCGATTTTCTCGATTTGGCAGGTGCTTGACTTACGGACGGGACCTCAGGGACCCGCTCTGGTTTCCTCAGGAAAGGCCAGCCCCATGCGAGTTTGCTCAGGGCCTCTCGGGATTCCTCTCCATCGAGCCAGGGCCTAGACCTTGTGGAGCGGTGCGGAACCTGAGGATTCTCTCCAGTGCCAGACATGATATTGGCGTACTTCTGAGTCTCCCAGGGGAATCAGTCCGTCGTCCGAGTGGGGCATGCACGTGCGCTTTCCTCCAGACTGTAGCAGCAGTGCACTTCCATTCGCGTGATCTAGGGATCAGTGGGCTTTCCCTGGAGGCTTTCCCCGAGGCTTTCCCACGAGGCTTCCCACAGGGCTGTCCCACGTGCCACGTGGAGTGAGTCGATCCTCGCTTGACAGTCGAGGCAGTGCTGGGAAACAGTTTCCCTGGCATGGACTGAGGACGATCTGGGGGACTCTCTGGAATGGGGCCTGATCCTGGGTTCTTCTCGCCTTTCCTGTGGAGAGCGCCTCCTCTTGAGATGCGACGGAACGCTAGGAATCTTTCCGACCACACAGGGAAAGAGATCCTCCTCTCGAGCTAGCAGGCGGAAACGGGCCCCTGGATATGCGAGGACTCTCCGATTCCTTCTAGAGTGAGACGGTATGTTCGGGAACTTTTGATTTGCAGCAAGGGTGTGAAGCACCTTTGGACGTCCAAGTTTAAGGTGATTACTCCTGCTAGTGCCTCAGCGGGAATGGGGCTCATCTCGCCTGGAGGGGAGAACCTCCTGGATTTTCTGGCGAGTTGCGGCAGGTGCTCTCGACTTACGATGGGACTCTAGGGGACCCGCTGCTTGGTGGCCTCAGGAAAGCGGGCAGTCGCCATGTGACGTTGCTCTGGGCTCTCGGATTCCTCTCCCGATCATGCGCGGTCTAAGACCTTGTGTGGAGTCGTGCCGAACCTTGAGGATTTCCTCCCCAGTGCTGACATGGATCCTTGGGTACTTCTGAGTCTCCCCAGGGGAGTCAGTCCTTCGTCTCGTGTGGGGGCGCTGCACTGTTCCTTTCCACCGAGCGTACAGCAGCATGTCACGCTTCCCCTCGCGTGATCAAGGGATCTGTGGCTTTCCCTCGAGTTTCCCTCGAGCTTTCCACGAGGCTTTCCACGAGCTTTCACAGGGCTGTCCACGTGCCACCGTGGTGTGAGTCGATCCCGGCTTGAACGTCCAGGCAGTGCAGCGGAAAACAGGTTTCCCTGGAATGGACTGAGACAATCTGGGGGACTCTGGGAATGGGTGCCACGATCCTTCGATTCCCTCTCGCCTTTCATGTGGAGAGCGCTGCCTCTTGAGATGCCACGGAGGACGCCAGGAATCTTCCCGACCCTGCAGGGAAAGGATCCTCCTCTCGAGCTAGGAGGCGGTAACGGGGCTCCTCTGGACGTGGGCGGGATCGCTCAGTGCTTCCTCTCCAGTGGAGACGGGTATGTCCGGGAACTCTTGAGTTGCAGGAAAGGTGTGAAGACCCTTTTGTAGGTTCCAGAGGTTAGTGTGATTAGCCTGAAACACGTCAGCGGAAATGGGCCTCATCTCGCCTGGAAGCGAGAACCTCCTGTGATTTTTCTCAAGTTGCGGCAGGTGCTCTGACTTAGGACGGGGAACACAGGGACCCGCCTTGGTGGCCAGGAAACGGCAGTACCCATGCGAGTTGCTCGGGGGCTCTGGATTCTTCCCTTCGACTACTGGCGGGCCTTAGACCTTGTGTGGGACGGTGCCGGAAACTGAGGCATTCCTCTCCAGTGCTGAAATGGATCTTCGGGTACTTTCGGAGTCTCCCAGGGAGTAGTGTCCTCGCCGAGTGGGCGCTGCACGTACGCTTTCCTTCCGAGCTGTAAGCAGCGCAGTGTCACGCTCTCTTGCATGCGGTCAAGGGAATCTGTGCCTTTTCCCTCGAGGCTTTCCCAACAGGGCTGTTCCACGTCCACCGTGGTGTGGTCGATGTCATCTCGGCTTGAAAGTCGGGCATGTCAGCGGAAAACAGTTCCTGGAATGGACTGAGACATCTTGGGGGACTCTGGAAATGGTGGCACGACGCTGGAGTTTCTCTCGCCTTCCTGTGAGAGCGCCTCTCTTGAGATGCACGGAACGCAGGGAATTCTTTGCCGACCACAAATGAAATGATACCTCTCTCCAGCTAGAGGCGAAACGGGGCTCTTCTGGACTTGGCGACTCTCGTGCTTCCTCTCGCTAGTGGAGACGGGTATGTCGGGAACTTCTTGAGTTTGCACAAGGGTGTAAGGCACCTTTGGAAGTTCCGAGGTTAGGTTAGATTAGCTCGAAGACCGCCTCAGCGAGAAATGGCTTGTTCTGCCCTGCGAGGGGAGAACCTCCTGGATTTCTCGAGTTGCGGCAGGCTGCTCTCGATGTATAACGTCGGGGACCTCAGGACCGCTCTGGTTACTCAGGAAAGGCCAGCTCCCATGCGAAGTTCCTCCGGGCCTCTCGGGATTCCTCTTCCCATCGATGCGGGCTCTGAGACCTTTGTGTGGAGCACGGTGCCGAACTGAGGATCCTCTCAGTGCGTGACATTGGATATTGCTTAGACTTCTTGGAGGCTCCGAGGAGAGTCAGGTCTGTTCTCGAGATGGGGCATGACATGCGCTTTCCTCCCGAGCTGTAGAGCAGCAGTGTTCGCGTTCCATTCTGCGTGGGATTCAAGGATCAGTGGTCCCTCAGGCTTTTTCCCGCAGGCTTTCCCACAGTCAGAGGCTTTCCCACAGGGCCTGTCCCAGTGCCAACCGTGTGTGAAGTCGATCCTCCGGCTTGAAGTCAAGGCAGTGCAGGGAAAACAGGTTTCCCTGGAATGGACTGAGACATCTGGGGGACTCTGGGAATGGTGGCACGACCCTGGAGTTCCTCTCGCCTTTCCTGTGGAGAGCGCTGCCTCTTGAGATGCGACGGGAACGCCTGGAATTCTTTCCCGAGCACGCAGGAAAGGATCCCTCCTCTCGAGCTAGGAGACGGAAACGGGCTCCTCTGGATGTGGGCGGACTCTCGTGCTTCCTCTCGAGTGGAGACGGGTATGTCGGGGAACTTCTTGAGTTGCAGCAAGGGTGTGAAAGGACCCTTTGTAAGTTCCAGAGTTTAGGTGTGATTAGCCTCGAGACGCCTCAGCGAGAAATTGGCCTCATCTCGCCTGCGAGGGGAGAACCTCCTGGATGTTCTCGAGTTGCGGCAGGTGCTCTCGACTTACGACGGGGACCTCAGGGACCCGCTTCTGGTGGCCCTCAGGAAAGGCCAGTCCTCATGCGAGTTGCTCGGCGCCTCGTCGGGATTCCTCCGTCGATGCCGGGGCCTAAGACCTTGTGTGGGGTCATTGCCGGAAACTGAGGATTCCTCTCCAGTGCTGACATGAATCTTGGGATACTTCTGGAGTCTCCCCAGGGGAGTCAGTCCTCGTCTCGAGTGGGGGCATGCACGTTCGCTTTCCTCCCGAGCTGTAGCAGCAGTGTCGCGCTTCCTTTCGGCATGGATCAAGGGATCTGTAGATTTCCCTTGAGGCTTTCCCAACGAGGCTTTCCCACGAGGCTTTCCCACGAGGCTTTCCCACAGGGCTGTCCCTCGTGTCACCGTGGTGTGAGTCGATCCTCGGCTTGAAAGTCGAGGCAGTGCAGGGAAAAGAGGTTTCCCTGGAATGGACTGGAGACATCTGGTGGACTCTGGGAATGGTGGCAAGACCCTGGAGTTCGCTCTCACCTTTCCTCTGGAGAGCGCCTCCTCTTGAGATGCCGACGGGAAACGCCGGGAATTCTTTCCCGACCACGCAGGGAAAGGATCCCTCCTCTCGAGGTAGGAGGCGGAAACGGGGCTACTGTCGATGTGTGTGGGACTTCGTGCTTTCCTCTCGAGTGGAGACGGGTATGTCCGGGAACTTCTTGAGTTGCAGCAAGGGTGTGAAGGACCCTTTGGAAATTCCAGAGTTAGGTGTGATTAGCCTCGAGACACCTCAGCGGAAATGGTCCTCATATCGCCTGGAGGGGAGAACCGTCCTGAATGTTCTCCGAGTTGCAGCAGGTGCTCTCGACTTACGACGGGGACCTCAGGGACCCGCTCTGGTGGCCTCAGGAAAGGCCAGTCCCCTATGCGAGTTGCCAGGGGACCTCTCGGGATTCCTCTCCCGTCGAAGCCTGGGGCCTAAGATATTGTGTGGAGTGCGGTGCCGGTACCTGAGGATTCCTCTCCAGTGCTTACGTGGATCTTGGGGTACTTCTGGAGTCTCCCCATGGGAGTCAGTCCTCGACTCGAGTGGGGGCATGCACGTGTGCTTTCCTCTCGAGCTGTAGCCGCAGTGTCGCGCTTCCATTCGCGTGGATCAAGGGATCTGTGGCTTTCCCTCGAGGCTTTCCCACGAGGCTTTCCCACGAGGCTTTCCCACGAGGCTTTCCCACAGGGCGGTCCACATGCCACCGTGGTGTGAGTCGATCCTCGCTTGAAAGTCGACGCAGTGCAGGGAAAACAGGTTTCCCTGGAATGGACCGGAGACATCTGGGGGGACTGCTGGGAATGGTGGCAGCGACCCTGGAGTTCCTCTCCCTTTCCTGTGGAGAGCGCCTCTTCTTGAGATGGGACAGGAACGCCGGGAATTCTTTCCAGAGCACGCAGGGAAAGGATCCCTCCTCTCGAGCTAGGAGGCGGAAACGGGGCTCCTCTGGATGTGGGCGGGACTCTCGTGCTTCCTCTCGAGTGGAGACGGGTATGTCGGGGAACTTCTTGAGTTGCAGCAAGGGTGTGAAGGACCCTTTGAAAGTTCCAGAGGTTAGGTGTTAATAGCCTCGAGACGCCTCAGGGGAAATGGGCCTCACCTCGCCTGGAGGGGAGAACCTCCTGGATTTTCTCGAGTTGCGGCAGGTGCTCTCGACTTACGACGGGGACCTCAGGGACCCGCACTGGTTTCCTCAGGAAAGGCCAGTCCCCATGCGAGTTTCTCAGGGGCCTCTCGGGATTCCTCTCCCATCGATGCCAGGGCCTAAGACCTTGTGTGGAGTCGGTGCCGGAACCTGAGGATTTCTCTCCAGTGCAGACATGGATATTGGCGTACTTCTGGAGTCTCCCCAGGGGAATCAGTCCTCGTCTCGAGTGGGGGCATGCACGTGCGCTTTCCTCCCGAGCTCTAGCAGCAGTGTCACGCTTCCATTCGCGTGGATCTAGGGATCAGGGGCTTTCCCTGGAGGCTTTCCCACGAGGCTTTCCCACGAGGCTTTCCCACAGGGCTGTCCCACGTGCCACCGTGGAGTGAGTCGATCCTCGGCTTGACAGTCGAGGCAGTGCTGGGAAAACAGGTTTCCCTGGAATGGACTGAGACATCTGGGGGACTCTGGGAATGGGGCCTGATCCTGGAGTTCTTCTCGCCTTTCCTGTGGAGAGCGCCTCCTCTTGAGATGCGACGGGAACGCTAGGAATTCTTTCTCGACCACGCAGGGAAAGGATCCCTCCTCTCGAGCTAGCAGGCGGAAACGGGGCCACTCTGGATATGGATGCGACTCTCCGATTCCTCTAGAGTGGAGACGGGTATGTCGGGGAACTTCTTGATTTGCAGCAAGGGTGTGAAGGACCCTTTGGAAGTTCCAGAGTTTAAGTGTGATTACACCCTAGTTGCCTCAGCGGAAATGGGCCTCATCTCGCCTGGAGGGGAGAACCTCCTGGATTTTCTGGAGTTGCGGCAGGTGCTCTCGACTTACGATGGGGACCTCAGGGACCCGATCTGGTGGCCTCAGGAAAGGCCAGTCCCCATGTGCGTTGCTCTGGGGCCTCTCGGGATTCCTCTCCCTACGATGCCGGGGTCTAAGACCTTGTGTGGAGTCGGTGCCGGAACCTGAGGATTCCTCTCCAGTGCTGACATGGATCCTGGGGTACTTCTGGAGTCTCCCCAGGGGAGTCAGTCCTCGTCTCGAGTGGGGGCGTGCACGTACGCTTTCCTCCCGAGCTGTAGCAGCACGTGTCACGCTTCCCTTCGCGTGGATCAAGGGATCTGTGGCTTTCCTCGAGGTTTTCCCTCGAGGCTTTCCCACGAGGCTTTCCCACGAGGCTTTCCCCACAGGGCTGTCCCACGTGCCACCGTGGTGTGAGTCGATCCTCGGCTTGAACGTCCAGGCAGTGCAGGGAAAACAGGTTTCCCTGAAATGGACTGAGACATCTGGGGGACTCTGGGAATGGGTGGCCACGACCCTTGATTCCCTCTCGCCTTTCATGTGGAGAGCGCCTGCCTCTTGAGATGCCACGGGAACGCCAGGAATTCTTCCCGACCCTGCAGGGAAAGGATCCCTCCTCTCGAGCTAGGAGGCCGGTAACGGTGCTCCTCTGGACGTGGGCGGGACGCTCATAGCTTCCTCTCGAGTGGAGACGGGTATGTCCGGGAACTTCTTGAGTTGCAGGAAGGGTGTGAAGGACCCTTTGTAAAGTTCCAGAGGTTAGGTGTGATTAGCCTTGAAACAGCTCAGCGGAAATGGGCCTCATCTCGCCTGGAACGGAGAACCTCCTGGATTTTCTCAAGTTGCGGCAGGTGCTCTGGACTTAGGACGGGAACACAGGGACCCCGCTCTGGTGGCCCAGGAAAGGCCAGTACCCATGCGAGTTGCTCGGGGGCCTCTCGGGATTCCTCTCCCTTCGATACCGGGGCCTAAGACCTTGTGTGGAGTCGGTGCCGGAACCTGAGGATTCCTCTCCAGTGCTGAAATGGATCTTGGGGTACTTCTGGAGTCTCCCCAGGGGAGTGTGTCCTCGTCCCGAGTGGGCGCCTGCACGTACGCTTTCCTCCCGAGCTGTAGCAGCAGTGTCACGCTTCTCTTCGCATGGGTCAAGGAATCTGTGCCTTTCCCTCGAGGCTTTCCCTAAGGGCTGTTCCACGTGCCACCGTGGTGTGTGTCGATGTCGATCCTCGGCTTGAAAGTCGAGGCAGTGCAGGGAAAACAGGTTTCCCTGGAATGGACGGAGACATCTGGGGGACTGTGGGAATGGTGGCAGGACCCTGGAGTTCCTCTCCCTTTCCTGTGGAGAGCGCCTCCTCTTGAGATGGGACGGGAACGCCGGGAATTCTTTCCAGAGCACGCAGGGAAAGGATCCCTCCTCTCGAGCTAGAGGCGGAAACGGGGCTCCTCTGGATGTGGGCGGGACTCTCGTGCTTCCTCTCGAGTGGAGTTGGGTATGTCGGGGAACTTCTTGAGTTGCAGCAAGGGTGTGAAGGACCCTTTGGAAGTTCCAGAGGTTAGGTGTTAATAGCCTCGAGACGCCTCAGTGGAAATGGGCCTCATCTCGCCTGGAGGGGAGAACCTCCTGGATTTTCTCGAGTTGCGGCAGGTGCTCTTGACTTACGACGGGGACCTCAGGGACCCGCTCTGGTTTCCTCAGGAAAGGCCAGTCCCCATGCTAGTTGCTCGGGGCCTCTCGGGATTCCTCTCCCATCGATGCCAGGGCCTAAGACCTTGTGTGGAGTCGGTGCCGGAAGCTAAGGATTCCTCTCCAGTGCAGACATGGATATTGGCGTACTTCTGGAGTCTCCCCAGGGGAATCAGTCCTCGTCTCGAGTAGGGGCATGCACGTGCGCTTTCCTCCAGAGCTGTAGCAGCAGTGTCACGCTTCCCTTCGCGTGGATCTAGGGATCAGGGGCTTTCCCTCGAGGCTTTCCCAGGAGGCTTTCCCACGAGTCTTTCCCACAGGGCTGTCCCACGTGCCACTGTGGAGTGAGTCGATCCTCGGCTTGACAGTCGAGGCAGTGCTGGGAAAATAGGTTTCCCTGGAATGGACTGAGACATCTGGGGGACTCTGGGAATGGGGCCTGATCCTGGAGTTCTTTTCGCCTTTCCTGTGGAGAGCGCCTCCTCTTGAAATGCGACGGGAACGCTAGGAATTCTTTCTCGACCACGCAGGGAAAGGATCCCTCCTCTCGAGCTAGCAGGCGGAAACGGGGCCACTCTGGATATGGACGGGACTCTCCGATTCTGCTAGAGTGGAGACGGGTATGTCGGGGAACTTCTTGAGTTGCAGCAAGGGTGTGAAGGACCCTTTGGAAGTTCCAGAGTTTAAGTGTGATTACCCCCTAGTTGCCTCAGCGGAAATGGGCCTCATCTCACCTGGAGGGGAGAACCTCCTGGATTTCTGGAGTTGCGGCAGGTGCTCTCAACTTACGATGGGGACCTCAGGGACCTGCTGGTGGCCTCAGGAAAGGCCAGTCCCCATGCGAGTTGCTCTGGGGCCTCTCGGGATTCCTCTCCCGTCGATGCAGGGGCCTAAGACCTTGGTTGGAGTCGGTGCCGGAACCTGAGGATTCCTCTCCACTTCTGACATGGATCTTGGGGTACTTCTGGAGTCACCCCAGGGGTGTCAGTACTCGTCTCGAGTGGGGCCATGCACGTGCGCTTTCCTCCGGAGCGGTAGCAGCAGTGTCCCGCTTCCCTTCGCATGGATCAAGGGATCTGTGGCTTTCCCTCGAGGCTTTACCACGAGGCTTTCCCACAGGGCTGTACCACGTGCCACTGTGGTGTGAGTCGATCCTCGACTTGAAAGTCGAGGCAGTGCAGGGAATACAGGTTTCCCTGGAATGGACTGAGACATCTGGGGGACTCTGGGAATGGTGGCAGGACCCTGGAGTTCCTCTCCCTTTCCTGTGGAGAGCGCCTCCTCTTGAGATGGGACGGGAACGCCGGGAATTCTTTCCAGAGCACGCAGGGAAAGGATCCCTCCTCTCGAGCTAGGAGGCGGAAACGGGGCGCCTCTGGATGTGGGCGGGACTCTCGTGCTTTCTCTCGAGTGGAGACGGGTATGTCGGGGAACTTCTTGAGTTGCAGCAAGGGTGTGAAGGACCCTTTGGAAGTTCCAGAGGTAAGGTGTGATTAGCCTCGAGATACCTCAGCGGAAATGGGCCTCATGTCGCCTGGAGGGGAGAACCTCCTGGATTTTCTCGAGTTGCGGCAGGTGCTCTTGACTTACGACGGGGACCTCAGGGACCCGCTCTGGTTTCCTCAGGAAAGGCCAGTCCCCATGCGAGTTGCTCGGGGGGCCTCTCGGGATTCCTCTCCCATCGATGCCAGGGCCTAAGACCTTGTGTGGAGTCGGTGCCGGAACCTGAGGATTTCTCTCCAGTGCAGACATGGATATTGGCGTACTTCTGGAGTCTCCCCAGGGGAATCAGTCCTCGTCTCGAGTGAGGGCATGCACGTGCGCTTTCCTCCAGATCTGTAGCAGCAGTGTCACGCTTCCATTCGCGTGGATCTAGGGATCAGGGGCTTTCCCTGGAGGCTTTCCCACGAGGCTTTCCCACGAGGCTTTCCCACAGGGCTGTCCCACGTGCCACCGTGGAGTGAGTCGATCCTCGGCTTGACAGTCGAGGCAGTGCTGGGAAAACAGGTTTCCCTGGAATGGACTGAGACATCTGGGGGACTCTGGGAATGGGGCCTGATCCTGGCGTTCTTCTCGCCTTTCCTGTGGAGAGCGCCTCCTCTTGAGATGCGACGGGAACGCTAGGAATTCTTTCTCGACCACACAGGGAAAGGATCCCTCCTCTCGAGCTAGCAGGCGGAAACGGGGCCACTCTGGATATGGATGCGACTCTCCGATTCCTCTAGAGTGGAGACGGGTATGTCGGGGAACTTCTTGATTTGCAGCAAGGGTGTGAAGGACCCTTTGGAAGTTCCAGAGTTTAAGTGTGATTACCCCCTAGTTGCCTCAGCGGAAATGGGCCTCATCTCGCCTGGAGGGGAGAACCTCCTGGATTTTCTGGAGTTGCGGCAGGTGCTCTCGACTTACGATTGGGACTTCAGGGACCCGCTCTGGTGGCCTCAGGAAAGGCCAGTCCCCATGTGCGTTGCTCTGGGGCCTCTCGGGATTCCTCTCCCGACGATGCCGGGGTCTAAGACCTTGTGTGGAGTCGGTGCCGGGAACCTGAGGATTCCTCCCAGTGCTGACATGGATCCTGGTGTACTTCTGGAGTCTCCCCAGGGGAGTCAGTCCTCGTCTCGAGTGGGGGCGTGCACGTGCGCTTTCCTCCCGAGCTGTAGCAGCACTGTCACGCTTCCCTTCGCGTGGATCAAGGGATCTGTGGCTTTCCCTCGAGGTTTTCCCTCGAGGCTTTACCACGAGGCTTTCCCACGAGGCTTTCCCACAGGGCTGTCCCACGTGCCACCGTGGTGTGAGTCGATCCTCGGCTTGAACGTCCAGGCAGTGCAGGGAAAACAGGTTTCCCTGGAATGGACTGAGACATCTGGGGGACTCTGGGAATGGTGCCACGACCCTTGATTCCCTCTCGCCTTTCATGTGGAGAGCGCTGCCTCTTGAGATGCCACGGGAACGCCAGGAATTCTTCCCGACCCTGCAGGGAAAGGATCACTCCTCTCGAGCTAGGAGGCGGTAACGGGGCTCCTCTGGACGTGGGCGGGACGCTCGTGCTTCCTCTCGAGTGGAGACGGGTATGTCCGGGAACTTCTTGAGTTGCAGGAAGGGTGTGAAGGACCCTTTGTAAGTTCCAGAGGTTAGGTGTGATTAGCCTTGAAACAGCTCAGCGGAAATGGGCCTCATCTCGCCTGGAACGGAGAACCTCCTGGATTTTCTCAAGTTGCGGCAGGTGCTCTGGACTTAGGACGGGGAACACAGGGACCCGCTCTGGTGGCCCCAGGAAAGGCCAGTACCCATGCGAGTTGCTCGGGGGCCTCTGGGGATTCCTCTCCCTTCGATACTGGGGCCTAAGACCTTGTGTGGAGTCGGTGCCGGAACCTGAGGATTCCTCTCCAGTGCTGAAATGGATCTTGGGGTACTTCTGGAGTCTCCCCAGGGGAGTGTGTCCTCGCCCGAGTGGGCGCCTGCACGTACGCTTTCCTCCCGAGCTGTAGCAGCAGTGTCACGCTTCTCTTCGCATGGGTCAAGGAATCTGTGCCTTTCCCTCGAGGCTTTCCCAAAGGGCTGTTCCCACGTGCCACCGTGGTGTGTGTCGATGTCAATCCTCGGCTTGAAAGTCGAGGCAGTGCAGGGAAAACAGTTTTCCCTGGAATGGACTGAGACATCTTGGGGACTCTGGAAATGGTGGCACGACGCTGGAGTTCCTCTCGCCTTTCCTGTGGAGAGCGCCTCCTCTTGAGATGCGACGGGAACGCCGGGAATTCTTTGCCGACCACGAAATGAAATGATACCTCCTCTCCAGCTAGGAGGCGGAAACGGGGCTCTTCTGGATGTGGGCGGTACTCTCGTGCTTCCTCTCGAGTGGAGACGGGTATGTCGGGGAACTTCTTGAGTTGCAGCAAGGGTGTGAAGGACCCTTTGGAAGTTCCAGAGGTTAGGTGTTAATAGCCTCGAGACGCCTCAGGAGAAATCGGCCTCATCTCGCCTGGAGGGGAGAACCTCCTGGATTTTCTCGAGTTGCGGCAGGTGCTCTTGACTTACAACGGGGACCTCAGGGACCCGCTCTGGTTTCCTCAGGAAAGGCCAGTCCCCATGCGAGTTGCTCGGGGGCCTCTCGGGATTCCTCTCCCATCGATGCCAGGGCCTAAGACCTTGTGTGGAGTCGGTGCCGGAAGCTGAGGATTCCTCTCCAGTGCAGACATGGATATTGGCGTACTTCTGGAGTCTCCCCAGGGGAATCAGTCCTCGTCTCGAGTGGGGGCATGCACATGCGCTTTCCTCCCGAGCTGTAGCAGCAGTGTCGCGGTTCCATTCGCGTGGATCAAGGGATCTGTGGCTTTCCCTCGAGGCTTTCCCAGGAGGCTTTCCCACGAGGCTTTCCCAGGAGGCTTTCCCACAGGGCTGTCCCACGTGCCACCGTGGTGTGAGTCGATCCTCGGCTTGAAAGTCAAGGCAGTGTAGGGAAAACAGGTTTCCCTGGAATGGACTGAGACATCTGGGGGACTCTGGGAATGGTGGCACGACCCTGGAGTTCCTCTCGCCTTTCCTGTGGAGAGCGTCTGCTCTTGAGATGCGACGGGAACGCCTGGAATTCTTTCCCGAGCACGCAGGGAAAGGATCCCTCCTATCGAGCTAGGAGATGGAAACGGGGCTCCTCTGTATGTGGGCGGGACTCTTGTGCTTCCTCTCGAGTGGAGACGGGTATGTCGGGGAACTTCTTGAGTTGCAGCAAGGGTGTGAAGGACCCTTTGTAAGTTCCAGAGTTTAGGTGTGATTAGCCTCGAGACGCCTCAGCAGAAATTGGCCTCATCTCGCCTGCAGGGGAGAACCTCCTGGATGTTCTCGAGTTGCGGCAGGTGCTCTCGACTTACGACGGGGACCTCAGGGACCCGCTCTGGTGGCCTCAGGAAAGGCCAGTCCTCATGCGAGTTGCTCGGGCGCCTGTCGGGATTCCCCTCCCGTCGATGCTGGGGCCTAAGACCTTGTGTGGGGTCATTGCCGGAACGTGAGGATTCCTCTCCAGTGCTGACATGAATCTTGGGATATTTCTGGAGTCTCCCCAGGGGAGTCAGTCCTCGTCTCGAGTGGGGCATGCACGTTCGCTTTCCTCCCGAGCTGTAGCAGCAGTGTCGCGCTTCCATTCGCATGGATCAAGGGATCTGTAGATTTCCCTTGAGGCTTTCCAACGAGGCTTTCCCACGAGGCTTTCCCACGAGGCTTTCCCACAGGGCTCTCCCTCGTGTCACCGTGGTGTGAGTCGATCCTCGGCTTGAAAGTCGAGGCAGTGCAGGGAAAAGAGGTTTCCCTGGAATGGACGGAGACATCTGGTGGACTCTGGGAATGGTGGCAAGACCCTGGAGTTCGTCTCACCTTTCCTCTGGAGAGCGCCTCCTCTTGAGATGCCACGGAAACGCCGGGAATTCTTTCCCGACCACGCAGGGAAAGGATCCCTCCTCTCGAGGTAGGAGGCGGAAACGGGGCTACTGTCGATGTGTGTGGGACTTCGTGTTTCCTCTCGAGTGGAGACGGGTATGTCCGGGAACTTCTTGAGTTGCAGCAAGGGTGTGAAGGACCCTTTGGAAATTCCAGAGGTTAGGTGTGATTAGCCTCGAGACACCTCAGCGGAAATGGTCCTCATATCGCCTGGAGGGGAGAACGTCCTGAATGTTCTCCAGTTGCAGCAGGTGCTCTCGACTTACGACGGGGACCCCAGGGACCCGCTCTGGTGGCCTCAGGAAAGGCCAGTCCCTATGCGAGTTGCCAGGGGACCTCTCGGGATTCCTCTCCCGTCGAAGCTGGGGCCTAAGATATTGTGTGGAGTGGGTGCCGGTACCTGAGGATTCCTCTCCAGTGCTTACGTGGATCTTGGGGTACTTCTGGAGTCTCCCCATTGGAGTCAGTCCTCGACTCGAGTGGGGGCATGCACGTGTGCTTTCCTCTCGAGCTGTAGCCGCAGTGTCGCGCTTCCATTCGCGTGGATCAAGGGATCTGTGGCTTTCCCTCGAGGCTTTCCCACGATGCTTTCCCACGAGGCTTTCCCACGAGGCTTTCCCACAGGGCGGTCCCACATGCCACCGTGGTGTGAGTCGATCCTCGGCTTGAAAGTCGACGCAGTGCAGGGAAAACAGGTTTCCCTGGAATGGACGGAGACATCTGGGGGACTGTGGGAATGGTGGCAGGACCCTGGAGTTCCTCTCCCTTTCCTGTGGAGAGCGCCTCTTCTTGAGATGGGACAGGAACGCCGGGAATTCTTTCCAGAGCACGCAGGGAAAGGATCCCTCCTCTCGAGCTAGGAGGCGGAAACGGGGCTCCTCTGGATGTGGGCGGGACTCTCGTGCTTCCTCTCGAGTGGAGACGGGTATGTCGGGGAACTTCTTGAGTTGCAGCAAGGGTGTGAAGGACCCTTTGAAAGTTCCAGAGGTTAGGTGTTAATAGCCTCGAGACGCCTCAGGGGAAATGGGCCTCACCTCGCCTGGAGGGGAGAACCTCCTGGATTTTCTCGAGTTGCGGCAGGTGCTCTCGACTTACGACGGGGACCTCAGGGACCCGCACTGGTTTCCTCAGGAAAGGCCAGTCCCCATGCGAGTTTCTCAGGGGCCTCTCGGGATTCCTCTCCCATCGATGCCAGGGCCTAAGACCTTGTGTGGAGTCGGTGCCGGAACCTGAGGATTTCTCTCCAGTGCAGACATGGATATTGGCGTACTTCTGGAGTCTCCCCAGGGGAATCAGTCCTCGTCTCGAGTGGGGGCATGCACGTGCGCTTTCCTCCCGAGCTCTAGCAGCAGTGTCACGCTTCCATTCGCGTGGATCTAGGGATCAGGGGCTTTCCCTGGAGGCTTTCCCACGAGGCTTTCCCACGAGGCTTTCCCACAGGGCTGTCCCACGTGCCACCGTGGAGTGAGTCGATCCTCGGCTTGACAGTCGAGGCAGTGCTGGGAAAACAGGTTTCCCTGGAATGGACTGAGACATCTGGGGGACTCTGGGAATGGGGCCTGATCCTGGAGTTCTTCTCGCCTTTCCTGTGGAGAGCGCCTCCTCTTGAGATGCGACGGGAACGCTAGGAATTCTTTCTCGACCACGCAGGGAAAGGATCCCTCCTCTCGAGCTAGCAGGCGGAAACGGGGCCACTCTGGATATGGATGCGACTCTCCGATTCCTCTAGAGTGGAGACGGGTATGTCGGGGAACTTCTTGATTTGCAGCAAGGGTGTGAAGGACCCTTTGGAAGTTCCAGAGTTTAAGTGTGATTACACCCTAGTTGCCTCAGCGGAAATGGGCCTCATCTCGCCTGGAGGGGAGAACCTCCTGGATTTTCTGGAGTTGCGGCAGGTGCTCTCGACTTACGATGGGGACCTCAGGGACCCGATCTGGTGGCCTCAGGAAAGGCCAGTCCCCATGTGCGTTGCTCTGGGGCCTCTCGGGATTCCTCTCCCTACGATGCCGGGGTCTAAGACCTTGTGTGGAGTCGGTGCCGGAACCTGAGGATTCCTCTCCAGTGCTGACATGGATCCTGGGGTACTTCTGGAGTCTCCCCAGGGGAGTCAGTCCTCGTCTCGAGTGGGGGCGTGCACGTACGCTTTCCTCCCGAGCTGTAGCAGCACTGTCACGCTTCCCTTCGCGTGGATCAAGGGATCTGTGGCTTTCCCTCGAGGTTTTCCCTCGAGGCTTTCCCACGAGGCTTTCCCACGAGGCTTTCCCACAGGGCTGTCCCACGTGCCACCGTGGTGTGAGTCGATCCTCGGCTTGAACGTCCAGGCAGTGCAGGGAAAACAGGTTTCCCTGAAATGGACTGAGACATCTGGGGGACTCTGGGAATGGTGCCACGACCCTTGATTCCCTCTCGCCTTTCATGTGGAGAGCGCTGCCTCTTGAGATGCCACGGGAACGCCAGGAATTCTTCCCGACCCTGCAGGGAAAGGATCCCTCCTCTCGAGCTAGGAGGCGGTAACGGTGCTCCTCTGGACGTGGGCGGGACGCTCATAGCTTCCTCTCGAGTGGAGACGGGTATGTCCGGGAACTTCTTGAGTTGCAGGAAGGGTGTGAAGGACCCTTTGTAAGTTCCAGAGGTTAGGTGTGATTAGCCTTGAAACAGCTCAGCGGAAATGGGCCTCATCTCGCCTGGAACGGAGAACCTCCTGGATTTTCTCAAGTTGCGGCAGGTGCTCTGGACTTAGGACGGGGAACACAGGGACCCGCTCTGGTGGCCCCAGGAAAGGCCAGTACCCATGCGAGTTGCTCGGGGGCCTCTCGGGATTCCTCTCCCTTCGATACCGGGGCCTAAGACCTTGTGTGGAGTCGGTGCCGGAACCTGAGGATTCCTCTCCAGTGCTGAAATGGATCTTGGGGTACTTCTGGAGTCTCCCCAGGGGAGTGTGTCCTCGTCCCGAGTGGGCGCCTGCACGTACGCTTTCCTCCCGAGCTGTAGCAGCAGTGTCACGCTTCTCTTCGCATGGGTCAAGGAATCTGTGGCCTTTCCCTCGAGGCTTTCCCTAAGGGCTGTTCCCACGTGCCACCGTGGTGTGTGTCGATGTCGATCCTCGGCTTGAAAGTCGAGGCAGTGCAGGGAAAACAGGTTTCCCTGGAATGGACTGAGACATCTTGGGGACTCTGGAAATGGTGGCACGACGCTGGAGTTCCTCTCGCCTTTCCTGTGGAGAGCGCCTCCTCTTGAGATGCGACGGGAACGCCGGGAATTCTTTGCCGACCACGAAATGAAATGATACCCTCCTCTCGAGCTAGGAGGCGGAAACGGGGCTCTTCTGGATGTGGGCGGGACTCTCGTGCTTCCCTTCGACTGGAGACGGGTATGTCGGGGAACTTCTTGAGTTGCAGCAAGGCTGTGAAGGACCCTTTGGAAGTTCCAGAGGTTAGGTGTGATTAGCCTCGAGACGCCTCAGCGGAAATGGGCCTCATCTCGCCTGGAGGGGACAACCTCCTGGATTTTCTCGACTTGCGGCAGGTGCTCTCGACTTGCGACGGGGACCACAGGGACCCCCTCTGGAGGCCTCAGGAAAGGCCAGTCCCCATTCGAGTTGCTTGGGAGCCTTTCGGGATTTCTCTCCCGTCGATGCCGGGCCTAAGACCTTGTGTGGAGTCGGTGCCGGAACCTGAGGATTCCGCTCCTGTACTGACATGAATCTGGGGTACTTCTGGAGTCTCCCCAGGGGAAGTCAGTCCTCGTCTGGAGTGGGGGCATGCACGTGCGCTTTCCCTCCCGAGCTGTAAGCAGCAGTGTCGACGCTTCCCTTCGCGTGGATCAAGGAATCTGTGGCTTTCCCTCAAGGCTTTCCCGAGGAGGCTTTCCCACAGGGCTGTTTTTCAAGTGCCACCGTGGTGTGAGTCGATCCTCGCTTGAAAGTCGAGGCAGTGAAGGGAAAACAGGCTTCCCTGGAATGGACTGAGACACCTGGGGGACTCTGGGAATGGTGGCACGACCGTGAAAGTTCCTCTGTCCCGGTGTCTCACTGAGAGAAGCCAGAGTTACCGCCCACATACAGAGAGACCCTTTCCACTCGTCAGCTCGAAGAGCAGATCCTTTTCCCCTGCGTGGTCCGTGGAAAGAAATCCAGGCGTTTCCCAAGGTCGCATCTAATGAGCTGAGCGTGCCTCCACAGGAAAGGCGAGAGGACATCCAGGGCCGTGCACCATTACCAGATCCCCCATGATGTCTAGTCCATTCCAGGGAAACCACTTTTTCCTGCACTGCTCGACTTCAAGCGAGGATCGACTCACACCACGTGGCACGGTGACAAGCCTGTGGGAAAGCCTCGTGGGAAAGCTGCTCGAAAACTCTCGAGAAGAAGCCACAGATTTCTCCATCACGCGAGAACATGACACTGCTGCTACAGCTCGGGAGGAAAGGCACGTGAATGACGTAAGTCGAATGAACGAGGATGGAACCTCCCCGTGAGCTCCAGAATTGCGCGACCAAGATCCATTAGCACTGGAGAGAATCCTCAGTTCCGGCACCGCGACCCACACAAGTCTTAGCCCCTGGCATCGACGGGAGAGCGAATCCCGTAGACGGGCGCCAGCAGCCAATCGCCATGGGGACCTGGCCTTTCTCAGCCACCAGACGCCGTCCTGACGGTCCATCGTAAGCGACTGAGCACCATGCAGAACGATACGAAAATCAGATGAGGTTCTTACGGCCCTCCGGTGAGATGACCCCATTTCCGCCTGACGGAAGTCTCGAGCGTAATCACACCTTAACTCTGAGAACTTCCAAATCGGGTCCTTTCACACCTTTTGCTCAACTCAAGACAGTTCCCCACCAACCCGCTCCACATCGAGGGAAGCGACGAGAGTCCATCCATATCCAGAGTCCCCGTTTCCGCCGACTTAGCTCGAGAGGAGGATCACTTTCCCGCAGTTGTGTCGAGAGAAGAATTCCCGTCATCCCTGGTCGCGTCTCAAGAGAGGGCGATATCCACAGGAAATAGCGA
>NW_017215115.1:0-14167 GCF_001704415.2 Capra hircus
ATAGAGTTCTAAAAAGTTAACTTTTTTTAATGTCTGGCACTTCTGATAGTGATAAACATAGCAAGATTACTTACTGATCAAGATGAAAGAAAATAATTTTTTATGTGTTGATTTTTTTTTCAGGTTTTAAAACTTTTTATTTGCATAAAAAATGTGCATTCAAATAATTAATATCATTTGAACAACAACAGCAACAACAGAAAATAAACACTCTGATTAAACTGCATTTTACAGCCCACAGAACACCTAGGACCAGCTTTTTTCTCTAGATTTCACTGTTGTCCCACCCAGCTGCCTCTTTCACCAATATGCAAATTCTTTTCCTTCCCTGCCAGCCACACAGGCAGATGGAGAGGCAGGAATGGGCATATCTTGTCAGCAATTCTCCATTGTTGATGTGAAAAAGGGTAGCACAGTCATTTTTAAACTCGATCCAACCTGCTTGCGTCTTACAAAATTAAACAGCTAAAAGAACTAAAATAAGAAGCAATGCTTGCGGAATGTACAGTGCATACTGGCAGTGCATACTTCATTACAACTCGCCTGCTTGCTTCTCCTGTTCAATCGTTTCTTTTGAAGGCAGTGAATCTTTCTCTTGCGTTTCTGTTTTCTTGGATCTGATTTATCAAACTTCTCAGTCTCAGCCATATCAGGTTTGTCAGACATGGTTGCAGAAGGTGTGGAGCAAGCTCCTAGCGATTAAAGTCTGGTCTGTACTGTGGCCACAACTGAGTGCCGATGTTTATTATTTCAACTGCTATATTTTAGCTATTTTAAACAAAGTCTTAATTTCTCTAAGGAAGTACAAGCCCTCCAAGCTTATTATTTTGATATTTATTTGGAGTACAAATTATGAAATTTCTATTTGTATTAGTTTTGTTTTCTCCAGGAAATAGTCATCAAAAAATACTTTTCTCTTTCCTTGATAATTTTATGCATTAATATAAATGTTATGTCAGGTTATAAAGTCATTTTACATTAAACTATTTTGAGGTGTCATATAATGTACATTATGCTTAAATAATTTCTTATTGATAGAAATTAAAAAATGTGGTGTTTCATTGACATTTATATGTATCTTCTATTTCTCTATCAGTTCTGATATAACAAAGGAAAATATCACAAATGGAAACATAATAAAGTTCCTACCCTTTCAAATTTTTTACACACTGACATTAATGAGATGCATAGAGCCAACCATTCTTCTGTGGAAAAATTCTTACTAATGTATGCAGCAAAAAAATCACCTAATGTCAAAATTAAAACTGCATCAATGGTAAAAGTGCATCATGAATATTTGACTTGTTTTCCAAATGATAGAACTTAAAAAGTAATCCTGATTTTGTCACCAACCTAAAAGCCTTGAACAAAAGTGTAATTTTCTTTTTTTTCAAAGTAGAAGAAAACGTTAACTGGACTAACTTGGAAAAAAGAAATTTTGAATAGCATTGATTTGTGTCTTAGAAAATGAGAGTCTTTGCTTCAGTGATTCTACCAATGACATCATTCACTTCAAAAAGATGACATTTCTGAGGTGTGGTTCCAAGATGGCAGAGAAATAGGATGGGGAGACCACTTTTTCCCCCATAAATTCATCAATCTCGGCCCCAAAAACTGGCATCCTGCACCAAACTATGAGCAGGCTTCTAGCTGATAACCATATCTTCCTGGGATCCTGAATGGTTGACATTTGCCAGGAGAGTCACAACCTGAGATCAGCTCCCCCGAGGAGACACATGGCATGCCTGAGACGGTGCTCTCGTGGCACACCCAGGAAACTGAGAGGCTAGGCCAGGGAGGTGATTAAGATGCGTGGCCCACCTGGGACAGTATACCCACCAAGGACCTGGTTGCCTGAGTTGCTCAGACCTCAGAAGTGCACAAAACGCAGGCCCAACTGAGTCTGTACCCTTGCAGAGTACTCAAGAACCTGAATCGAGTGGCTTAGACCTGGGAAGTGCATGAAATGCAGGGTCCATTTTGAACAGTGCTGTGCAGAGTACCCTGGAGCCTGAGCTGTATAGACCCAGAAACCACATCCTGCTTTGAGCTGGGGCAAACCCAGTGTGGTCCATACACTTCCCCCACACACCAGTGATATTTGTTTGCAGTGTACCTCCCTTTCCAAAACACAACTGAACAAGTCAGCCTAAATAAGTGACCATCTTTGCCCTCTTGTGTCAGGGCAGAAATTAGATGCGAAAAGACTTGCAAACAGAAGAAGCGAAAATAAACAAGAGGGAACTGCTCTGGAAGTAACAGGTGCAAAGATTAAAATCCTATCATTAACATTGACAAAGCATGGGAAGGGGCCTATAGACCTTGAGAACAAGTGCAAGCTGAAACAAGGAACAATCTGAAACAGAACTGACCTCACAGTGCCCATAAGAGCCCCAGAGAAATTTCTAGCTATATTTTTACTATTATTAATTTTTAATATTTTTAAAAGTTTAAGTTTTTTATTATCCTTGAATTTTCATTTTTATAACCTACTCAGTTCAGTTCAGTTCAGTTCACTTCAGTCGCTCAGTCATTTCTGACTCTTTGCAACCCCATGAACTGCAGCACACCAGGCCTGCCTGTCTATCACCAACTTCTGGAATTCACCCAAAACCCATGTACACTGAGTCAGTGATGCCATCCAACCAAACTCATCCTCTGTTGTCCCCTTTTCCTCCTGCTTTCAATCTTTTCCCAGCATCAGGGTCTTTTCCAATGATCTTCACATCAGGTGGCCAAAGTATTGGAGTTTCAGCTTCAACATCAGTCCTTCCAATGAACACCCAGGACTGATCTCCTTTAGGATGGACTGGTTGGATCTCCTTGTAGTCCAAGGGTCTCTCAAGAGTCTTCTCCAACACCACAGTTCAAAACCATCAATTCTTTGGCACTCAGCTTTCTTCACAGTTCAATTCTCACATCCATACATGACCACAGGAAAAACCATAGCCTTGACTAGATAGACCTTTGTTGGCAAAGTGATGCCTCTGCTTTTGAATATGCTGTTTAGGTTGGTCATGATTTTCCTTCCAAGGAGTAAGCGTCTTTCAATTTCATGGCTGCAGTCACCATTTGCAGCGATTTCGGAGCCCAGTAAAATAAAGTCAGCCACTGTGTCCAATGTTTGCCCATCTATTTCTCATGAAGTGATGGGACCGAATGCCGTGATCTTAGTTTTCTGAATGTTGAACTTTAAGCCAACTTTTTCTCTCTCCTCTTTCACTTTCATCAAGAGGCTCTTTAGTTCTTCTTTTACTTTCTGCCATCAGGGTGGTGTCATATGCATATCTGAGGGTATTGATATTTCTCCTGGCAATCTTGATTCCAGCTTGTGTTTCTTCCAGTCCAGGATTTCTCATGATGTACTCTGCATGGAAGTTAAATAATCAGGGTGACAATATACAGCCTTGACGTACTCCTTTTCCTATTTGGAACCAGTCTTTTGTTCCATGTCCAGTTCTAACTGTTGCTTCCTGACCTGCATACTGGTTTCTCAAGAAGCAGGTCAGGTGGTCTGGTATTCCATCTCTTTCAGAATTTTCCACAGGTTATTGTGATCCACACAGTCAAAGCCTTTGGCATAGTCAATAAAACAGAAATAGATGTTTTTTTCTGGAACACTCTTGCTTTTTTCCATGGTCCAGCAGATGTTGGCAATTTGATCTCTGGTTCCTCTGCCTTTTCTAAAACCAGCTTGAAAATCTGCAAGTTCATGGTTCATGTATTGCTGAAACCTGGCTTGGAGAATTTTAAACATCACTTTACTAGCATGTGTGATGAGTGCAATTGTGTGGTAGTTTGAACATTATAACTTACTGTTACCTTACAAAAAAAAAAAAAAAAAGACCCTATTTTTTAAAGCAAGTTTCATATATATATATTTTTTATAATTTTTGCAATTTATTTTGTTTTATATTTTTAATGTAGTATTTTTGAGGAGTCTAACCCCTACTTGAAATTTTAATCTTTGCTTTTTGATAATTTTCAATTTTGTATCTTTAAGAATTTAATTTTCAATATCCATTTTCACTTAGGGGTATAAATACTGGCTTGATTGCTCTCTCCCCTTTTGACTTTTCCTTTTTTTCTCCCAGATCACCTCTATGTCCTCCCTCCCCCCCTCCTCTTCTCTACTTAACTCTGTGATTCTCTCTGTGTGTTCCAGGCTATGCAGAACACTTAGTGAACTGACTGCTGGCTAGATTGGTCTCTCCCCTTTTGACTCTCCCTCTTCTCCTGGTTACCTCTATTTCCCCCCTCCCTCTTTCTTCTCTGTGTAACTCTGTGAACCTCTCTGGGTGTTCCTCGCTATGGAGAATTGTTTCACCATTAACCTAGATGTTTTATCATCTGTGCTATATGGATGGAAAAGTTTTGAGGCCACTGTAAGAATAAAACAAACCCAGAGGCAGAAGGCTTAAGTCCAAAAACTTGAGAGCATCAGAGAGCTCTTTGATACCAATGAACATTAATAGACAAGAACTCATCAAAAGCTTCCATACCTACACTGAAACCAGGCTCCACCCAAGAGCCAACAAGTTCCAGAGCAAGATATACCATGCTAATTCTCTAGCAAGGCAGGGACACAGCCCTGAGCATTAAAAGACAGGCTTCCCAAAGCCATATCACACCCATAGACACCCAAAACTCACTACTGGACACTTCATTTCACTTCAGAGAGAAGAAATCCAGCTCCACCCACAAGAGCACAGACACCAAACTCCCCTAACCAGGAAACCTTGACAAGCCACTAGTCCAACCTCACCCACAGGGAGTAGGCGCCACAATAAAGAGGAACCATAAACTTCCAGCCTACAGAAAGGGCACCCAAAACACCACAATCTAAACAAAATGGAAAGGAAAAGGTAGTAAAATAGTCAGCAGATAAAGGAACATGATAAATGCCACCAAACCAAAAAAAGAGGAGGAGATAGGGAGTCTACCTGAAAAAAATTCAGAATAATGATAGTAAAGATGATCTAAAATCTTGAAAACAAAATGGAGTTACAGATAAACATATTAGAGTCAAGTGTTAAGAAGAAGCAAGAAATGTTTAACAAGGACCTAGAAGAAATAAAGACAAGTCAATCAATAATGCAATAATTAAGATCAAAAGCATTTTGAAGGACATTCCACCCCAAAACAGTGAATTTCACCTTTTTTCTCAAGTGCACATGGAACATCCTCCAGATGTTCCTGGACCATAAATCTAGCCTTAGTAAATTCAACAGCTGAGGCAGAAGATAGGGTAAGTGACATAGAAGACAGAATGGTGGAAATAAATGAAGCAGAGAGGAAAAGGAAAAAAAAAGAATTAAAAGAAATTAGGGACAACCTTAGAGACCTCTGGGACAATGTTAAATGCCTCAACATTCAAATCATAGGAGCCCCCATAAGAAGAAGCCCAAAAAAGGAGGGGTGAGAAAATACTTGAGGAGATAATAGTTGAAAACTTCCCTAAAATGAGGAAGGAAATAGCCCACCAAGTCCAAGAAACCCAGAGAGTCCCAAACAGGGTAAACCCAAGGTGAAGCATACCAAGACACATATTAATCAAATTAACAAAATCAAACACAAAGAACAAATATCCAAAACAGGAGGGAAAAGCAATAAATAATACACAAGGGGATCCCATATGGATAACAGCTGATCTTAAATAGAAACTCTTCAGGCCAGAAGGGAATGCAGGACATACTTAAAGTGATGAGAGAGAAGAACCTACAACCCAGGTTACTGTACCCAGCAAGGATTTCATTCAAATATGAAGGAGAAATCAAAAGCTTTATAGACAAGCAAAAGCTGAGATAATTCAGCCACCACCAAACCAGCTCTTCAACAAATGCTAAAGGATCTTCTCTAGACAGGAAACACAGAAAAAACTTATGAAATCAAACTCAGAACAGCAAAATAAATGGCAATGGGATCATACTTATTAATAATTACTTTAAATATAAATGAGTTGAATGCCCCAACCAAAAGACAAAGACTGACTGATATGGATACAAAAACAAGACCCATATATATGCTGTCTACAAGAGACCCACCTCATACTAAGGGACACATACAGAACGAAAGTGAGGGGCTGGAAATAGATATTTCATGCAAACGGAGACCAAAAGAAAGCAAGAATAGCGATACTCATATCAGATAAAATAGACTTTGAAATAAACACCGTGAAAGGAGACAAAGAAGGACACTACATAATGATCAAAGGATCAATCCAAAAAGAAGATATAACAATTATAAATATATATGCACCCAACATAGAAGCATCTCAATACATAAGGCAAATGCTAACAAGTATGAAAGGGGAAATTGAAGTAGCACAATAATAGTGGGAGACCTTAACACCCCACTCACAACTATGGATAGATCAACCAAACAGAAAATTAGCAAGGAAACACAAACTTTAAATGATACAATGGACCAGTCAGAACTAATTGATATCTATTAGACATTTCACCCCAAAACAATGAATTTCACCTTTTTTCTCAAGTGCACACAAAACATTCTCCAGGAAAGAGCACATCCTGGACCATAAATCTAGCCTTAGTAAATTAAAAAAAAAAAAAAAATGAAATCATTTCAAGCATTTTTTCTCACCACAATGTGGTAAAATTAGATGTCAATTACTGGGAAAAAAAAACTATTAAATAAACAAACATATGGAGGCTAAATAACACTCTTCTGAATAACCAACAAATCATGGAAGAACTCAAAAAGTAAATCTATGCATAAAAAAGAATGAAAATGGAAACACAACAACCCAAAACCTATGGGATGCAGTAAAAGCAGTGCTAACGGGGTGGTTCATAGCATTACAAGCTTACCTCAAGAAACAAGAGAAAAATCAAATAAATAACCTAACTCTACACCTAAAATAACTAGAGAAAGAAGAAATGAGGAACCCCAGGGTTAGTAGAAGGAAAGAAAACATGTATACTATCATGTAAGAATTGAATTGCTGGTCTATGTCTGATGCAGGATACAGCATGCTTGGAGCTGGTGCATGGGGATGACCCAGAGAGATGTTATGGATAGGGAGGTGGGAGAGGGGTTCATGTTTGGGAACGCATGTAAGAATTAAAGATTTTAAAATTTAAAAATAATAAAAAATAAAATGCTAAAAAAAAAAAAAATTAGGGCAGAAATAAATGAAAAAGAAACAAAGGAGACTATACCAAAACAACAAAACTGAAAGCTGGTTCTTTGAGAAAATAAATAAAATAGACAAACCATTAATCAGAGTCATCAAGAAAAAAAAAATGGAGAAAATCAAATTAACAAAATTAGAATGAAAATGGAGAAATCACAACAGACAACCCAGAAACACAAAAGATCATAAGAAATTACTATCAGCAACTATATGCCAATAAGATGTACAACTCAGAAGAAATGAATGAGTACTTAGAAAAGTATAACCTTCTAAAACTAACCCTGGAAAAAATAGAAAATCTTATTAGACCCATCACAAGCATGGAAATAGAAACTGTAATAAAAAATCTTCCAACAATAAAGAAACCTAGGACCAGATGGCTTCACAGGTGAAGTCTACCAAAATTTAGAGAAGAGCTAACACCTATCCTACTCAAACCCTTCTAGGAAATTGCAGAGGAAAGTAAACTCCCAGAATCATTCTATGAGGCCACCATTACCCTAATACCAAAACCTGACAAAGATGCCTGGAAAATGAAAACTGCAGGTCAAAATTACTGATGAACATAGATGTAAAAATCCTCAACAAAATACTGGCAAACACAATACAGCAACATACTAAAAAGATCATATATTTTTGACCAAGTGGGCTTTATCCCAGGGATGCAAGAATTCCTCAATATTCACTAATCAATCAATGTGATACACTGCATTAACAAATTGAAGGATAAAAACCATATGGTTATCTCAATAGAAGCAGAGAAAGCCATTGACAAAATTCAACACCCATTATGATAAAAACTCTCCATCAAGCAGGCATAGAAAGAACATACCTCAACATAATAAAAGCCATATATGATAAACCCACAACAAATATTATCCTCAACGGTGAAAAATTGAAAGCATTTCCCCTGAAGTCAGGAATAAGACAAGGGTGCTCACTCTCACCACTACTATTCAACATAGTTTTTGGAAGTTTTAGCAAGAGCAATCAGAGAAGAAAAAAGAAATAAAAGGAACCCAGATTGGAAAAGAAGTAAAACTCTCACTGTTTGCAGATGACATGATCCTCTACATAAAAAACCCTAAAGATACCACCAGAGCTAATCAATAAATATAGTAAAGTTTCAAGATATAAAATTAATACACAGAAATCCCTTGCATTCCTATACACTAACAACGAGAAAACAGAAGGATAAATTAAGGAAACAATCCTATTCACCATTGCAACGAAAAGAACAAAATACTTGGGAATGAATCTACCTAAAGAAACAAAAAGACCTATATATAGGAAACTATAAAACACTGATGAAAGAAATCAAAGATGACACAAATCGATGGAGAAATATACCATGTTCATGGATTGGAAGAGTCAATATAATGAAAATGATTATAATACCATAAGCAATCTATAGATTCAATGCAATCCCTATCAAGCTATGTACCAATGGTATTTTCCACATAACTAGAACAAATAATTTCACAATTTATATGGAAATACAAATAACCTCAAATAGCCAAAGCAGTCTTGAGGAAGAAGAATGGAACTGGAGGGATCAACCTGCCTGATTTCAGACTATACTACAAAGCTACAGCCATCAAGACAGTATGATACTGGCAAAAAGACAGAAATATAGATCAATGGAACAAAACAGAAAATCCAGAGAAAAATCCATGCACCTATGGACACCTTATCTTTGACAAAGGAGGAAAAAATATACAATGGAGAAAAGACAATCTCTTTAACAAGTGGTGCTGGAAAAACTGGTCAACCACCTGTAAAAGAATGAAACTAGAACACTTTCTAACACCATAAACAAAAATAAATTCAAAATGGATTAAAGATTTAAATATAATATCAGAAACTATAAAACTTCCAGAGGAAAACATAGGCAAAACACTCTCTGACATATCACAGCAAGATCCTCTATGATCCACCTCCCAGAGTAATGGAAATAAAAGTGAAAATAAACAAATGGGACCTAATTAAACTTAGCTTTTGCACAATGAAAGGAAATTATAAGCAAGAGGAAAAGACAGCCTTCAAGGTAGGGGAAAATAATAACAAGTGAAGCCACTGACAAAGAATTAATCTCAAAAATACGCAAACAGTTCATGCAGCTCAATACTGGAAAAATAAACAACTCAATCAAAAAAAAAAAATCGGTCAAAGAACTAAACAGACATTTCTCCAAAGTTGACATACAGATGACTAACAAATACATGAAAAGATGCTCAACATTGCTCATTATCAGAGAAATGCAAATCAAAACCACAATAAGGTACCATCTCATGCCAGTCAGAATGGCTGCTATCAAAAAGTCCACAAACAATAAAATGATGGAAAGGGTGTGGAGAAAAGGGAGCCCTCCTATACTGCTCTTGGGAATGCAAACTAGTACAGCAACTGTGCAGAACAGTGTGGAGATTCCTTAAAATACTGGAAATAGAACTGCCATATGACCCAGCAATCCCATTGCTGGGCATACACACTGAAGAAACCAGAATTGAAAAAAGATACGTGTACCCCAATGTTCATCCCAGCACTATTTGCAATAGCTAGGACATGAACTCAATCTAGATGTCCATTAGCAGACGAATGGATAAGAAACCTTTGTACATATACACAATGTAATATTACTCAGCTATTAAAAAGAACACATTTGAATCAGTTCTAATGAGGTGAATGAAACTGGACCCTATTATACAGAGTGAGGTAAGTCAGAAAGAAAAACACCAGTACAGTATATTAACACACATATATGGAATTTAGAAAGATGTTAACAACGACCCTATATGCGAGTAAGCAAAAGAGACATAGATATAAAAAACAGACTTTTGGATTCTGTGGGAGAAGGCAAGGGTAGGATGATTTGAGAGAATAGCATTGGAACATGTTTTTTTACTATATTGTGAAATATATCATCAGTCCAAGTTTGATGCATCAAACAGGGCACTCAAAGCCAGTGCACTGGGACAATCCAGAGGGATGGTATGGGGAGAGAGATGGAAGGAGGGTTCGGGATTGGGGACTGATGTACACCCATGGCTGATTCATGTCAATGTATGGCAAAACTACCACAATATTGTTAAGTAATTAGTCTCCAATTAAAATAAATAAATAATTTTTAAAAGATAACATTTCTTTTAACATTTTGAAGTGGTTATTGGCAGATTCTATATTTATCTTTAATGCACAACTATATGAAGCCACTGATGTCTGACACAGCAGATAGACTTGGTTTTTGACCTGTTTTTGGTTCACTGAATCACATGACGTAGGAGTTCCTACTGTTAACAGCTATTAACACAAATATTAAAGGGGCATCTGAGTCTTCAAATAATGAAATGTCTTTGCCTGGAAAAAATTTCCATAGGAAAATAAATCTTGACATTCTCTGAAAAGGCTGAACATCTTTATTGCTTGGGCATATCTGAATTTTACTGTTTGGATCAGAAATAATCTTTGCACATGGCTGTAACTCATTTTCTCTATGGGAATTCACTGACTGTCAAAGACATTTTCAAAAATACTGTATAGATTACTCTCTGCTTCATCTTAACTAAGACTTTGAACTATGCTGTCTTAAGAGGTTTTGTTATACAAGAAGAATAGGTACTTGTAGCTTATATGGATGATTGCTGGACTTCAGGGTTTGGGGTAGAGTTCTTTTGATTCAATATTTGCATTTAATATTTTTTGAGAGAGAAAATATCAGTTCAAAAAATTTAACATTCAGTATTAGAATATTTCATGTCCAATGGATATCTAATAGTCGAATTAACTGCAAAATATTTTTATTGATACCAAGAAGTACATCTTTCAATTTAAGGCCTTAAGTCACCATTTTAAGTGCTGTCATTCTGGAAGAAGGACCTGATAACTGCTGAAAAGTTTCCAGTGTTGAGGGAAATATTTTTGTTGGCTCTATTTGAAAAAGAAAAATACCTGTCCATTTCTCTAAATGTAGAAATTTGCAGAAATGGAGATACTACAGGATTCTTGAAAAACTTCAGAAACGTATCTAGTTATGTATTTTGTTATATACTGTTGGTTGAGACAAAGGAAAAAAAATCAAATCTTGCCAGAGATAATCTCACTGATTTGCAAATTAAATAAGTAATAAAAATTGAAGGCTATATTTAACAATCTATACATAAGATTTTCAGAGAATTTTGGTGTTTCTTGACAAGAGATCATACTAATCTACTAAAGCAAACTAATGGAGATAAAAAATCTTTGCAACTGTATAACTATGTGAGTCTCCTTTCTACAACTACTGGAAAAACATTGACAAGTTTAAAAGTAATCATACATAAAAGATAACTTATGCTTTCCATGTTAAGGACTATTCCTTAAACAGGTGTAGATGTTTAGTCATTCAGTTATGTCCTACTCTTTGTGACTCTATGGACTGTAGTCCACCAGGCTCCTTTGCCCATGGAATTTTCCAGGCAAGAATACTGGAGTGAGTTGCCATTTCCTACTCCAGGGGACCTTCCCAACCAAGGGACTGAATCCTCATCTCCTATGTCTCCTGCACTAGGAGGTAGATTCTTTACCACTGAGCCACCTGGGAAGCCTGTGGCACATTTTTAATTCTGAAAAATATTTATAGAAAATTAGGATTTTATTTTTAAATAGTGAAAAAGAAATAAAAATTATCTACTAATTTTTACAAAAAAAGTTTGTGTGAATGAAGCATGAACTTTTTTTTTTTTTTGGTCTATATGAAGAAAATAAATTGAAGGTGTACTAACACAGAAATCTTTCAAATAATGATGTGCATTCAGTTAGATACATTTTCTCTGGAAATGGAGATAAAAATTTCAACTGTTTAATAATACATCTTTGACCAAAACCAATGTATGTCTTATGCATTATAAAATAATTTTAATTATTTGGCATCAGAAGGCTATATAGAAAACTTCAGAAGTAACACTTCTTTAGAAATTATGCAATCAAAATATTATGAGAAGTGATACAACATGTACAAGAGAATAGAATATGGTAGAACTATATATTTCAGCAATGTAAAAATTGCACCAAAACTGATATAGCTGTTATATAATAATACCTAACATTTGTTGGTGCTTCAGATTTGCAAAGTATTCTAAGGCACATTATCACTTTAGATCTTCACAACTATAAAAATTGCTGTTGTTGTTCAGTTACTAAGTCGTGTCCAACTCTTGGAGACCCCATGAACTGCAGCACTCCAGGCTTCCCTATCCTTTACTATCCTCCTGAAGTTTGCTTAAATTCATGTCCATTAACCCTGGCATAATCAATCCCATTTTCTTAAAATATGAGATAAAAATGGCTGGTAGATATCCACTGAATTTTATTCTTCTTTTCCTCTTGGGAAAGGGAAAACCACATATCACAGGCTTCCTTATAATCTAAGTTGACCGAATTTTAAGCAATGGAATATGAGTAGAAATGATGTGTACAAATTCCATAAAATTTCCCATCCC
Source organism: Capra hircus (assembly GCF_001704415.2). Taxonomy (NCBI): domain Eukaryota; kingdom Metazoa; phylum Chordata; class Mammalia; order Artiodactyla; family Bovidae; genus Capra; species Capra hircus. The sequence goes on from NW_017215115.1 coordinate 12,634, forward strand.
TACTGCCCCATATTCTTATCCTTATCCAGCAGTATTGAATAACAATGCCAGAGTGGCTTTCTACCTACATAATGGAAATAGAGTTTCCATCATCCTAGGTCCTTGAATCTCTGTGGAGTAGAACCTACTAATCTGGTCTGTACCATGTACCCCGTCCAGCCAGTCTGAAACTACCTTGGACTCTTTGTGAGCAAAAAATAAATATTTATTATATCAAGCCATCATTTGAGGCGATTATTAAAAACAATTCATTATGCTCTAATATACCTATTAGTTCCTGATAGCTCACAGGGTAAAGAATCCACCTGCTATGCAGCAGACAAAGGAGATGGAGATTCAATCCCTGGGTTGGGATGATCTCCTGGAGTAGGAAATGGAAACCTACTCCAGTTTTCTTGCCTGGGAAATTCCATGGACAGAGGAGCCTGGCAGGCAAGAATACTGGAGTGAGTTGCCATTTCCTACTCTAGTCCATAGAGCTGCAAAGAGTTGGACACAACTGAGCACACACATGAAGAGGACCTTGTAGTGTAATTCTCTAATCAAAACCTAAAATATATGGCATTGAATTGGCATATTAGCAATTGGAATCAAAGAAGGATATTCTCAATTTAAAAAAAAATCAGAGCTATGTTGTGCTGTGGCAAAACATTTGGTAACACTGTCACATTTTATAACTGGGAAAACAGATCATGATCCATTCCTACATCTCTAGGCTAAGGAGTTGGAGAACGCTAGAATATCATTTGTATCTACAGTCACTTGCGGCTGGTAGAAAGTTATTACAGAAAAGTAAATGAGCTCAGAAAAAATGGCTTATTTCTAAGTGGTGAATAAGTGACAAAACAGTGTTGGAGAAGCCAGTTGCTTCTAGACCATAAATAGCAGGAAGTAGGACTAAGATTGCCGAGAGAAGCATCAATAAACTCAGATACACAGATGACACCATCTTATGGCAGAAAGTGAAGAGGAACTAAAAAGCTTCTTGATGAAAGTGAAAGAGGAGAGTGAAAAAGTTGCTTAAAGCTCAAACATTCAGAAAAGTAAGATCATGGCATCTGTCCATCACGTCATGGAAATAGATAGGGAACAGTGGAAACAGTGTCAGACTTTATTTTTTTGGCTCCAAAATCACTGCAGATGGTGATGGCAACCATGAAATTAAAAGAAGCTTACTCCTTGGAAGAAAAGTTATGACCAACCTAGATAGCATATTGAAAAGCAGAGATATTACTTTGCTGACTAAAGGTTCATTTTAGCCAAGGCTATGGTTTTTCCAGTGGTCATGTATAGATGATAGAGTTGGACTGTGAAGAAAGCTGAGCACTGAAAATTAATGCTTTTGAATTGTGGTGTTATGGAGACTCTTGAGAGTCCCTTGGACTGCAAGGAGATCCAACCTGTCCATTCTGAAAGAGATCAGCCCTGGGATTTCTTTTTGGAAGGAATGATGCTAAAGCTGAAGCTCCAGTACTTTGCGCCACCTCGTGAAGAGTTGACTCATTGAAAAGACTCTGCTGGAGGGATTGGAGGC
>NW_017215116.1:0-14166 GCF_001704415.2 Capra hircus
GAACTCCAGGGTCGTGCCACCATTTCCCAGAGTCCCCAGATGTCTCAGTCCATTCCAGGGAAAACTGTTTTCCCTGCAATGCTCGACCTTCAAGCGAGGATCGACTCACACCATGGTCCACGTGGACCGCCCTGTGGGAAAGCCTCGTGGGAAGCCTCGTAGAAAGCCTCGAGAGAAAGCCCCTGATCCTTGGTTTCACCGCGAAGGGAAGCGTGACACTGCTGCTACAGCTCGGGAGGAAAGCGCACGTGCATGCCCCCACTCAAGACGAGGACTGACTCCCCTGGGGAGACTCCAGAAGTACCCCAAGATCCATGTCAGCACTGGAGAGGAATCCCCCTGTTCCGGCACCAACTCCACACAAGGTCTTAGGCCTCGGCATCGAAGGGAGAGGAATCCGGAGAGGCCCCGAGCAATTCGCATGGGACTGGCCTTTTCTGAGGCCACCATAGCGGATCCCTGAGGTCCCCGTCGTAAGTCGAGAGCTCCGGCCGCAACTCGAGAAAATCCAGGAGGTTCTCCCTCCAGGCGAGATGAGGCCCATTTCCGCTGAGGCGTCTAGAGGCTAATCACGCTAACGTCGAGACCTTCCAAAGGATCCTTCACACCTTACTTCACCTCGACAAGTTCCACGACATACCCGTCTCCACTCGAGAGGAAGCACGAGAGTCTCGACCACATCCCAGGGGAGCCCCGTTTCCCCCTCCTAGATCGAGAGGAGTGAACCTTCCCCTGCGTGGTGGGAAAGAATTCCCAGGCTTCCGTTGCATCTCAAGAAGAGGCGCTCTCCACAGGAAAGGCGAGAGGAACTCCAGGGTCGTGCCACCATTCCATGAGTCCCCTGATGTCTCAGTCCATTCCAGGGAAACCTGTTTTTCCTGCACTGCCTTCCACTTTCAAGCCGAGGATCGACTCACACCACGGTGGCACGTGGGACAGCCCTGTTGGGAAAGCTTCGTGGGAAAGCCTCGTGGGAAAGCCTCGAGGGAAGGCCACTGATCCTTGATCCACGCGAAGGGAAAGCGGGACACTGCTGATACAGCTTAGGAGGAAATCGCACGTGCATGCCCCCACTCGAGACAAGGACTGACTCCCATGGGGAGACTCCAGAAGTACCCCAAGATCCATGTCAGCACTGGAGAGGAATCCTTCAGGTTGCCGGCACCGTCTCCGCACAAGGTCTTAGGTACCTGGCATCGACGGGAGAGGAATCCCGAGAGGCCCCGAGCAACTCGCATGGGGACTGGCCTTTCTGAGGCCCACAGAACAGGTCCCTGAGGTCCCCATCGTAAGTCTAGAGCACCTGCTGCCAACTCGAGAAAATCCAGGAGGTTCTCCCCTCCAGGCGAGATGAGGCCCATTTCCGCTGAGGCAACAAGGGGTAATCACACTTAAACTCTGGAACTTCCAAAGGGTCCTTCACACCCTTGCTGCAACTCAAGAAGTTCCCCGACATACCCGTCTCCACTCAAGAGGAACCCGAGGTTCCCGCCCATATCCAGAGTGCCCCGTTTCCGCCTGCTAGCTCGAGAGGAGGGATCCTTTCCCTGCGTGGTCTGGGAAAGAATTCTAGCGTTCCCCGTCTCATCTCAAGAGTAGGCACTCTCCACAGGTAAGGCGAGAGGAACTCCAGTATCAGGCTCCATTCCCAGAGTCCCCCAGATGTCTCAGTCCATTCCAGGGAAACCTGTTTTCCCTGCACTGCCTCGACTTTCAAGCCGAGGATCGACTCACACCGCGATGGCACGTTGGACAGCCTGTGGGAAAGGCTCCTGGGAAAGCCTCATGGGAAAGCCTCGAGGGAAAGCCACAGATCCTTGATCCACGCGTAGGGAAGAGTGACACTGCTGCTACCAGCTCGGAGGAAAGCGCACGTGCATGCCCCCACTCGAGACGAGGACTGACTCCACTGGGGAGACTCCAGAAGTACCCCAAGATCCATATCAGCACTGGAGAGGAATCCTCAGGTTCCAGGACCGACTCCACACAAGGTCTTAGGCCCCGGCATCGAAGGGAGAGGAATCCCGAGAGACCCCGAGCAACTCGCATGGGGACTGGCCTTTCCTGAGGCCACCAGATCGGGTCCCTGAGGTCCCCGTCGTAAGTCGAGAGCACCTGCCGCAACTCGAGAAAATCCAGGAGGTTCCCCCTCCAGGCGAGATAAGGCCCATTTCCGCTGAGGCGACTCGAGGCTAATCACATCTAACATCTGGAACTTACAAAGGGTCCTTCACACCCTTGCTGCAACTCAAGAAGATCCCCGACATACCCGTCTCCACTCGAGAGGAAGCACGAGAGTCCCGCCCACATCCAGAGGAGCCCCGTTTCCGCCTCCTAGCTGCGAGGGGAGGGATCCTTTCCCATGCGTGGTCGGGAAAGAATTCCCGGCGTTCCCGTTGCATCTCAAGAGGAGGTGCTCTCCACAGGAAAGGCGAGAGGAACTCCAGGGTCGTGCCACCATTCCCAGAGTCCCCTGGATGTCTCAGTCCATTCCAGGGAAAACTGTTTTCCCTGCACTGCCTCGACTTTCAAGCCGAAGGATCGACTCACACCACCGTGGCACGTGGACAGCCCTGTGGGAAAGCCTCGTGGGAAAGCCTCGAGGGAAAGACACAGATCCCTTGATCCACGGGAAGGGAAGCGCGACACTGCTGCTAGAGCTCGGGAGGAAAGCGCACGTGCATGCCCCCACTCGAGTCGAGGACTGACTGCCCTGGGGAGACTCCAGAAGTACCCTAAGATCCATGTCTGCACTGGAGAGGGATCCTCAGGTTCCGGCACTGAGTCCACACAAGGTCTTAGGCCCCAGCATCGACGGGAGAGGATTCCCGAGAGGCCCCCGAGCTACTCGCATGGGGACTGGCCTTTCCTGAGGGCACCAGAGCGGATCCCTGAGGTCCCCATCGTAAGTCGAGAGCACCTGCCGCAACTCGAGAAAATCCAGGAGGTTCTCCCCTCCAGGCTGAGATGAGGCCCATTTACGCTGAGGCAACTAGGGGGTAATCACACTTTAACTCTGGAACTTCCAAAGGTCTTTCACACCCTTGCTGCAACTCAAGAAGTTCCCCGACATACCCGTCTCCACTCAAGAGGAATCCGAGAGTCCCGCCCATATCCAGAGTGGCCCCGTTTCCGCCTGCTCGCTCGAGAGGAGGGATCCTTTCCCTGCGTGGGTCGGGAAAGAATTCCTAGCGTTCCCGTCGCATCTCAAGAGGAGACGCTCTCCACAGGAAAGGCGAGAAGAACTCCAGGATCAGGCCCCATTCCCAGAGTCCCCCAGATGTCTCAGTCCATTCCAGGGAAAACCTGTTTTCCCTGCACTGCCTCGACTTTCAAGCCGAGGATTGACTCACAGCACGGTGGCACGTGGGACAGCCCTGTGGGAAAGCCTCGTGGGAAAGCCTCGTGGGAAATCCTCGAGGGAATGCCACAGATCCCTTGTTGCATCGTGAAGGGAAGCGTGACACTGCTACTACAGCTCGGAAGGAAAGCGCACGTGCATGCCCCCTCGAGACGAGGATTGACTGCCCTGGGGAGACTCCAGAAGTACCCCAAGATCCATGTCAGCACTGGAGAGGAAACATCAGGTTCTGGCACCGACTCCACACAAGGCCTTAGGCACCGATATTGACGGGAGCAGGCATCCCAAGAGGCCCCAGAGCAACTAGCATGGGGACTGGCCTTTCCTGAGGCCACCAGAGCGGGTCCCTGAGGTCCCCGTCGTACGTCGAGAGCACTTGCCGCAACTCGAGAAAATCCAGGAGGTTCTCCCTCCAGGCGAGATGAGGCCCATTTCTGCTGAGGCGTCTCCAGGATATTCACCGAACCTCTGGAACTTCCAAAGGGTCCTTCACACCCTTACTGCAACTCAAGAAGTTTCCCCGACATACCCGTCTCCACTCGACAGGAAGCACGACAGTCCCGCCCACATCCAGAGGAGCCCCGATTTCCGCCTCCATAGCTCGAGAGGTGAGTGATCCTTTCCCCTGCGTGGTCGGGATAGAATTCCCGGGCTGTTCCTGCCATGCATCTCAACGATGGAGGTCGCTCTCGCACAGGAAGGGAGAGGACTCCCTCTTGGAGATGTGACAGGAACACCGGGAATTCTTATCCCCGACCACGCAGAGGGAAAGGATCACCACCTCTCGAGCTATCGGAGGCCGGAATCCGGGGGCCTCCTCTGGATGTGGGCGGGACTGCTCGTGCCTTCCTCGTCCGGAGTGGAGACCGGGTATGTCGGGGAACTTCTTGAGTTGCAGTAAGGGTGTGAAGGACCCTTTGGAAGTTCCAGAGGTTCGGTGAATATCCTGGAGACGCCTCAGCAGAAATGGGCCTCATCTCGCCTGGAGGGGAGAACCTCCTGGATTTTCTCGAGTTGCGGCAAGGTGCTCTCGACGTTACGACGGGGACCTCAGGGACCCGCTCTGGTGGCCTCAGGAAAGGCCAGTCCCCATGCTAGTTGCTCTGGGGCCTCTTGGATGCCTGCTCCCGTCAATATCGGTGCCTAAGGCCTTGTGTGGAGTCGGTGCCAGAACCTGATGTTTCCTCTCCAGTGCTGACATGGATCTTGGGGTACTTCTGGAGTCTCCCCAGGGCAGTCAATCCTCGTCTCGAGGGGGGCATGCACGTGCGCTTTCCTTCCGAGCTGTAGTAGCAGTGTCACGCTTCCTTCACAGTGCAACAAGGGATCTGTGGCATTCCCTCGAGGATTTCCCACGAGGCTTTCCCACGAGGCTTTCCCACAGGGCTGTCCCACGTGCCACCGTGCTGTGAGTCAGATCCTCGGCTTGAAAGTCGAGGCAGTGCAGGGAAAACAGTTTTCCCTGGAATGGACTGAGACATCTGGGGGACTCTGGGAATGGGGCCTGATCCTGGAGTTCTTCTCGCCTTTCCTGTGGAGAGCGTCCTCCTCTTGAGATGCGACGGGAACGCTAGGAATTCTTTCCCGACCACGCAGGGAAAGGATCCCTCCTCTCGAGCGAGCAGGCGGAAACGGGGCCACTCTGGATATGGGCGGGACTCTCGGATTCCTCTTGAGTGGAGACGGGTATGTCGGGGAACTTCTTGAGTTGCAGCAAGGGTGTGAAAGACCTTTGGAAGTTCCAGAGTTAAAGTGTGATTACCCCTAGTTGCCTCAGCGTAAATGGGCCTCATCTCACCTGGAGGGGAGAACCTCCTGGATTTTCTCGAGTTGCGGCAGGTGCTCTCGACTTACGATGGGGACCTCAGGGATCCGCTCTGGTGCCCTCAGGAAAGGCCAGTCCCCATGCGAGTAGCTCGGGGGCCTCTCGGGAATCCTCTCCCGTCGATGCTGGGGCCTAACACCTTGTGTGGACTCAGTGCCGGAACCTGAGGATCCCTCTCCAGTGCAGACATGGATCTTAGGGTACTTCTGGAGTCTCCCCAGGGCAGTCAGTCCTCGACTCGAGTGGGGGCATGCACGTGCGCTTTCCTCCCGAGCTCTAGCAGCAGTGTCGCGCTTCCCTTCCCGTGGATCAAGGGATCTGTGTCTTTCCCTCGAGGCTTTCCCACGAGGCTTTCCCACAGGGCTGTCCACGTGCCACGGTGGTGTGAGTCGATCCTTGGCTTGAAAGTCGAGGCAGTGCAGGGAAAACAGTTTTCCCTGGAATGGACTGAGACATCCAGGGGACTCTGGGAATGGTGGCACGACCCTGGAGTTCCTCTCGCCTTTCCTGTGGAGAGCACCTCCTCTTGAGATGCAACGGGAACGCCGGGAATTCTTTCCCGAACACGATGGGAAAGGATCCCTCCCCTCCAGCTAGGAGGCGGAAACGGGGCTCCTCTGGATGTGGGCGGGACTCTCGTGCTTCCTCTCGAGTGGAGACGGGTATGTCGGGGATCTTCTTGAGTTGCAGCAAGGGTGTGAAGGACCCTTTGTAAGTTCCAGATGTTAGATGTGATTAGCCTCGAGTCGCCTCAGCGGAAATGGGCCTTATCTCGCCTGGAGGGGAACCTCCTGGATTTTCTCGAGTTGCGGCAGGTGCTCTCGACTTACGACGGGGACCTCAGGGACCCGCTCTGGTGGCCTCAGGAAAGGCCAGTCCCCATGCGAGTTGCTCGGGGTCTCTCGGATTCCTCTCCCTTCGATGCCGGGGCCTAAGACCTTGTGTGGAGTCGGTCCTGGAACCTGAGGATTCCTCTCCAGTGCTGATATGGATCTTGGGGTACTTCTGGAGTCTCCCCAGTGGAGTCAGTCCTCGTCTCGAGTGGGGCATGCACGTGCGCTTTCCTCCCGAGCTGGAGCAGCAGTGTCACTCTTCCCTACGCGTGGATCAAGGGATCTGTGGCTTTCCCTCGAGGCTTTCCCATGAGGCTTTCCCAGGAGCCTTTCCCACAGGGCTGTCCAACGTGCCATCGCGGTGTGAGTCGATCCTCGGCTTGAAAGTCGAGGCAGTGCAGGGAAAACAGGTTTCCCTGGAATGGACTGAGACATCTGGGGGACTCTGGGAATGGAGCCTGATACTGGAGTTCCTCTCGCCTTACCTGTGGAGAGTGCCTACTCTTGAGATGAGACGGGAACGCTAGAAATTCTTTCCAGACCACGCAGGGAAAGGATCCCTCCTCTCGAGCTAGCAGGCGGAAACGGGGCCACTCTGGATATGGGCGGGAACCTCGGGTTCCTCTTGAGTGGAGACGGGTATGTCGGGGAACTTCTTGAGTTGCAGCAAGGGTGTGAAGGACCCTTTGGAAGTTCCAGAGTTTAAGTGTGATTACCCCCTTGTTGCCTCAGCGGAAATGGGCCTCATCTCGCCTGGAGGGGAGAACCTCCTGGATTTTCTCGAGTTGCAGCAGGTGCTCTAGACTTACGATGGGGACCTCAGGGACCTGTTCTGTTGGCCTCAGAAAAGGCCAGTCCCCATGCGAGTTGCTCGGGGGCCTCTCGGGATTCCTCTCCCGTCGATGCCAGTACCTAAGACCTTGTGCGGAGACGGTGCCGCAACCTAAGGATTCCTCTCCAGTGCTGACATGGATCTTGGGGTACTTCTGGAGTCTCCCCATGGGAGTCAGTCCTTGTCTCGAGTGGGGGCATGCACGTGCGATTTCCTCCTAAGCTGTATCAGCAGTGTCCCGCTTCCCTTCGCGTGGATCAAGGGATCAGTGGCCTTCCCTCGAGGCTTTCCCACGAGGCTTTCCCACGAAGCTTTCCAACAGGGCTGTCCCACGTGCCACCGTGGTGTGAGTCGATCCTCGGCTTGAAAGTGGAGGCAGTGCAGGAAAAACAGGTTTCCCTGGAATGGACTGAGACATCAGGGGGACTCATGGAATGGTGGCACGACCCTGGAGTTCCTCTCGCCTTTCCTGTGGAGAGCGCCTCTTCTTGAGATGCAACGGAAGCCTGGAATTCTTTCCCAACCACGCAGGGGAAGGTTCACTCCTCTCGATCTAGGAGGGGGAAACGGGGCTCCCCTGGATGTGGTCGAGACTCTCGTGCTTCCTCTCGAGTGGAGACGGGTATGTCGTGGAACTTGTCGAGGTGAAGTAAGGGTGTGAAGGATCCTTTGGAAGGTCTCGACGTTAGGCGTGATTAGCCTCTAGACGCCTCAGCGGAAATGGGCCTCATCTCGCCTGGATGGGAGAACCTCCTGGATTTTCTCGAGTTGCGGCCGGAGCTCTCGACTTACGACGGGGACCTCAGGGATCCGCTATGGTGGCCTCAGAAAAGGCCAGTCCCCATGCGAATTGCTCGGGGGCCTCTCCGGATTCCTCTCCCTTCGATGCCGAGGCCTAAGACCTTGTGTGGAGTTGGTGCCGGAACAGGGGGATTCCTCTCCAGTGCTGACATGGATCTTGGGGTACTTCTGGAGTCTCCCCAGGGGAGTCAGTCCTCGTCTTGAGTGGGGGCATGCACGTGCGCTTTCCTCCCGAGCTGTAGCAGCAGTGTCACGCTTCCCTTCGCGTGAACCAAGGGATCAGGGGCTTTCTCTCGAGGCTTTCTACGAGGCTTTCCCACGAGGCTTTCCCACAGGGCGGTCCCACGTGGACCATGGTGTGAGTCGATCCTCGGCTTGAAGGTCGAGCATTGCAGGGAAAACAGTTTTCCCTGGAATGGACTGAGACATCTGGGGGACTCTGGGAATGGTGGCACGACCCTGGAGTTCCTCTCGCCTTTTCTGTGGAGAGCGCATCCTCCTGAGATGGGACGGGATCGCCGGGAATGCTTTCCCCACCACGCAGGGAAAGGATCCCTCCTCTCGAAGTAGGAGGCGGAAACGGGGCTCCTCTGAATGTGGGCGGGACTCTCGTGCTTCCTCTCGAGTGGAGACGGGTATGTCGGGGAACTTCTTGAGTTGCAGCAAGGGTGTGAAGGACCCTTTTGAAGTTCCAAGATTAGGTGTGATTAGCCTCGAGACGCCTCAGCGGAAATGGGCCTCATCTCGCCTGGAGGGGAGAACCTCTTGTATTTTCTCGAGTTGAGGCAGGTGTTCTCAACTTACGACTGGGACCTCAGGGACCCGCTGGGGTGGCCTCAGGAAAGGCCAGTCCCCATGCGAGTTGCTCTGGGGCCTCTCGGGATTCCTCTCCCGTCGATGCCGAGGCCTACGACCTTGTGTGGAGTCAGTGTCGTAACCTGAGGATTCCTCTCCAGTGCTGACATGTATCTTGGGGTACTTCTGGAGTCCACCAAGGGGTGTCAGTCCTCGTCTCGAGTGGGGCCATGTACGTGCGTATTCCTCCCGAGCTGTAGCAGCAGTGTCCCGCTACCCTTCGCATGGATCAAGGGATCTGTGGCTTTCCGTCGAGGCTTTCCCACGAGGCTTTCCCACGAGGCTTTCCCACATGGCTGTCCCACGTGCCACCGTGGTGTGAGTCGTTCCTCGGCTTGAAAGTCGAGGCAGTGCAGGGAAAACAGGTTTCCCTGGAATGGACTGAGACATCTGGGGGACTCTGGGAATGGGGCCTGATCCTGGAGTTCCTCGCGCCTTTCCTTTGGAGAGCGCCTCCTCTTGAGATGCGACGGGAACGCTAGTAATTCTTTCCCGACCACGCAGGGAAAGGATCCATCCTCTCAAGCTTGCAGGCGGAAACGGGGCCACTCTGGATATGGGCGGGACTCTCTGATTCCTCTAGAGTGGAGACGGGTATGTCGGGGAACTTCTTGAGTTGCAGCAACGGTGGGAAGGACCCTTTGGAAGTTCCAGAGTTTAAGTGTGATTACCCGCTAGTTGCCTCAGTGGAAATGGGCCTCATCTCGCCTGGAGGGGACAACCTCCTGGATTTTCTCGATTTGGGGCAGGTGCTTTCGACTTACGATGGGGACCTAAGGTACCCGCTCTGGTGGGCTCAGGAAAGGCCAATCGCCATGCGAGTTGCTCTGGGGCCTCTCGGGATTCCTCTCCCGTCGATGCCGGGGCCTAAGACCTTGTGTGGAGTCGGTGCCGGAACCTGAGGATTCCTCTCCAGTGCTGACATGGATCTTGTGGTACTTCTGGAGTCTCCCCAGCGGAGTCAGTCCTCGTCTCGAGTGGGGCCATGCACCTGCGCTTTCCTCCCGAGCTGTAGCAGCAGTGTCACGCTTCCCTTCGCGTGGACCAAGGGATCTGTGCCTTTCCCTCGAGGTTTTCCCAAAGGGCTGTCCCACGTGCCACCTTGGTGTGTGTCGATGTCGATCCTCGGCTTGAAAGTGAAGGCAGTGCAGGAAAAACAGGTTTCCCTGGAATGGACTGAGACATCTTGGGACTCTGGGAATGGTGGCACGACCCTGGAGTTCCTCTCGCCTTTCCTGTGGAGAGCGCCTCCTCTTGAGATGCGACGGAAACGCCGGGAATTCTTTGCCGACCACGAAATGAAATGATACCTCCTCTCGAGCTTGGAGGCGGAAACGGGGCTCCTCTGGATGTGGGCGGGACTCTCGTGCTTCCCCTTGAGTGGAGACGGGTATGTCGGGGGAACTTCTTGAGTTGCAGCAAGGCTGTGAAGGACCCTTTGGAAGTTCCAGAGGTTAGGTGTGATTTGCTTCGAGTCGCCTCAGCGGAACTGGGCCTCATCTCACCTGGAGGGGACAACCTCCTGGATTTTGTCGACTTGCGGCAGGTGCTCTCCAGTTACGACGGGGACCAGAGGGACCCCCCTCTGGAGGCCTCAGGAAAGGCCAGTCCTCATGCGAGTTGCCCGGGAGCCTTTCGGGATTTCTCTCCCGTCGATTCCGGGGCCTAAGACCTTGTGCGGAGTCGGTGCCCGGAATCTGAGGATTCCTCTCCAGTGCTGACATGGATCTTGGGGTACTTCTGGAGTCTGCCCAGGGGAGTGTGTCCTCGTCCCGAGTGGGGAATGGACGTGCGCTTTCCTCCCGAGCTGTAGCAGCAGTGTCACTCTACACTTCGCGTAGATCAAGGGATCTGTGGCTTTCCCTCGAGGCTTTCCCTCGAGGCTTTCCCACGAAACTTTCCCACAGGGCTGTCCCACGTGCCACCGTGGTGTGAGTCGATACTCGGCTTGAAAGTCGAGGCAGTGCATGCAAAACAGGTTTCCCTGGAATGGATGAGACATCTGGGGGACTCTGGGAATGGTGGCACCACCCTGGAGATCCTCTCGCCTTTCCTGTGGAGAGCGCCTCCTCTTGAGATGCGACTGGAACGCCGGGAATTCTTTCCCGACCACAGAGGGAAAGGATCCCTCCTCTCGAGCTATGAGGCGGAAACGGGTCTCCTCTGTATGTGGACGGGACTCTCGTGCTTTCTCTCGAGTGGAGACGGGTATGTTGGCGAACTTCTTGAGTTGCAGATATGGTGCGAAGGACCCTTTGGAAGTTCCAGAGGTTAGGTGTGATTAGCCTCCAGACGCCTCAGCAGAAATGGGCCTCATCTCGCCTGGAGGGGTGAACCTCCTGGATTTTCTCGAGTTGCGGCAGGTGCTCTCGACTTACGATGGGGACCTCAGGGACCCGCTCTGGTGGCCTCAGGAAAGGCCAGTCCCCATGCGAGTTGCTCGGGGGCCTCTCGGGATTTCTCTCCAGTCGAAGCCTGGGCCTAAGACCTTGTGGTGGAGTCGGTGCCTGAACCTGAGGATTCCTCTCCAGTGCTGACATGGATCTTGGGGTACTTCTGGAGTCTCCCCAGGGGAGTCAGTCCTCGTCTCGAGAGGGGGCATGCATGTGCGCTTTCCTCACGAGCTGTAGCAGCTCTGTCATGCTTCGCTTCGCGTGGATCAAGGGATCTGTGACTTTCCCTCGAGGCTTTCCCTCGAGGCTTTCCAACGAGGCTTTCCCACGAGGCTTTCCCACAGGGCTGTCCCACGTTCCACCGTGGTGTGAGTCGATCCTCGGCTTGAACGTCTAGGCAGTGCAGGGAAAACAGGTTTCCCTGGAATGGACTGAGACATCTGGGGGACACTGGGAATGGTGGCATGACCCTTGATTCCCTTTCGCCTTTCATGTGGAGGGCGCCTCCTCTTGAGATGCCACGGGAACGCCAGGAATTCTTTCCCGACCCTGCAGGGAAAGGATCCCTCCTCTCGAGCTAGGAGGCGGTAACGGGGCTCCTCTGGATGTGGGCGGGACGCTCGTGCTTCCTCTCGAGTGGAGAAGGGTATGTCCGGGAACTTCTTGAGTTGCAGGAAGGGTGTGAAGGACCCCTTGTAAGTTCCAGAGGTTAGGTGTGATTAGCCTCGAGACCCCTCAGGTGAAATGGGCCTCATCTCGCCAGGAGAGGAGAACCTCCTGGATTTTCTCGAGTTGCAGCAGGTGCTCTCGACTTACGACGGGGATATCAGGGACCCGCTCTTGTGGCCTCACGAAAGGCCAGTCCCCATGCGAGTTGCTCATGGGCCTCTCAGGATTCCTCTCCCGTCGATCCCGGGACCTAAGATCTTGTGTGGAGTCTGTGCCAAAACCTGAGGATTCCTCTCCATTGCTGACATGTATCTTGGGGTACTTCTGGAGTCTCCCCAGGGGAGTCAGTCCTCGTCTCGAGTGGCGGCATGCACGTGCGCTTTCCTCCCGAGCTGTAGCAGCACTGTCACGCTTCCCTTCACGTGGATCAAGGGATCTGTGGCTTTCCCTCGAGACTTTCCCTCGAGGCTTTCCCACATGGCTGTCCCACGTGCCACCGTGGTGTGAGTCGATCCTCGGTTTGAAAGTCCAGGCAGTGCAGGGAAAACAGGTTTCCCTGGAATGGACTGAGACATCTGGGGGACTCTGGGAATGGTGGCACGACCCTTGATTCCCTCTCGCCTTTCATGTGGAGAGCGCTGCCTCTTGAGATGCCACGGGAACGCCAGGAATTCTTTCCCTACCCTGCAGGGAAAGGATCCCTCCTCTCGAGCCAAGAGGCGGTAACGGGGCTCCTCTGGATGTGGGCGGAACGCTCGTGCTTCCTCTCGAGTGGAGACGGGTATGTCCGGGAACTTCTTGAGTTGCAGGAAGGGTGTGAAGGACCCTTTGTAAGTTCCAGAGGTTAGGTGTGATTAGCCTTGAGACACCTCAGCGGAAATGGGCCTCATCTCGCCTGGAAGGGAGAACCTCCTGGAGTTTCTCAAGTTGTGGCAGGTGCTCTGGACTTAGGACGGGAACACAAGGACCCGCTCTGGTGGCCTCAGGAAAGGCCAGAACCCATGCGAGTTGCTCGGGCCCTCTCTGGATTCCTCCCGTCGATACCGGGGCCTAAGACCTTGTGTGTAGTCGGTGCCGGAACCTGAGGATTCCTCTCCAGTGCTGACATGGATCTTGGGGTACTTCTGGAGTCTCCCCAGGGGAGTCAGTCCTCGTCCCGAGTGGGGCATGCACGTGCGCTTTCCTCCCGAGCTGTAGCAGCAGTGTCACGCTTCCCTTCGTGTGGATGAAGGGATCTGTGGCTTTCCCTCTGGGCTTTCCCACGAGGCTTTCCCACAGGCTGTCCCACGTGCCACCGTGGTGTGAGTCGATCCTCGGCTTGAACGTCCAGGCAGTGCAGGGAAAACAGGTTTCCCTGGAATGGACTGAGACATCTGGGGGACTCTGGGAATGGTGGCACGACCCTGGAATTCCTCTTGCCTGTCCCGTGGAGAGCGCCTCCTCTTGAGATGCGACGGGAACGCCGGGAATACTTTCCCGAACACGCAGGGAAAGGATCCCTGCTCTTGAGCTAGGAGCGGAAACGGGGCTCCTCTGGAGGATGGGCGGGACTCTCGTGCTTCCTCTCGAGTGGAGACGGGTAAGTTGGGGAACTTCTTGAGTTGCAGCAAGGGTGTGAAGACCCTTTGGAAGTTCGAGAGGTTAGGTGTGATTAGCCTCGAGACGCCTAGGCTGAAATGGGCCTCATCTCACCTGGAGAGCAGAACCTCCAGGATTCTCTTGAGTTGGGACAGGTGCTCTCGACTTATGACGGGGACCTCAGGGACCTGCTCTGGTGGCCACAGGAAAGGCCAGTCCCATGCGAGTTGCTCGGGGCCTCCGGGATTCCTCTCCCGTCGATGCCAGTACCTAAGACCTTGTGCGGAGACGGTGCGCAACCTAAGGATCCTCTCCAGTGCTGACATGGATCTTGGGTACTTCTGGAGTCTCCCCATGGGAGTCAGTCCTTGTCTCGAGTGGGGCATGCACGTGCGATTTCCTCCTAAGCTGTATCAGCAGTGTCCCGCTTCCCTTCGCGTGGATCAAGGGATCAGTGGCCTTCCCTCGAGGCTTTCCCACGAGGCTTTCCCACGAAGCTTTCCAACAGGGCTGTCCCACGTGCCACCGTGGTGTGAGTCGATCCTCGGCTTGAAAGTCGAGCAGTGCAGGAAAAACAGGTTTCCCTGGAATGGACTGAGACATCAGGGGACTCTGGGAATGGTGGCACGACCCTGGAGTTCCTCTCGCCTTTCCTGTGGAGAGCGCCTCTTCTTGAGATGCAACGGAAGCCTTGGAATTCTTTCCCAACCACGCAGGGGAAGGTTCACTCCTCTCGATCTAGGAGGGGGAAACGGGGCTCCCCTGGATGTGGTCGAGACTCGTGCTTCCTCTCGAGTGGAGACGGGTATGTCGGGGAACTTGTTGAGGTGAAGTAAGGGTGTGAAGGATCCTTTGGAAGTTCTCGACGTTAGGCGTGATTAGCCTCTAGACGCCTCAGCGGAAATGGGCCTCATCTCGCCTGGATAGGAGAACCTCCTGGATTTTCTCGAGGTTGCGGCGGTGCTCTCGACTTACGACGGGACCTCAGGGATCGCTATGGTGGCCTCAGGAAAGGCCCA
>NW_017215117.1:0-14165 GCF_001704415.2 Capra hircus
AGGAGGACTCAGGTTCCGGCACTGACTCACACAAGGACTCAGGCCCCGGCATCGACGGGAGAGAATCCCGAGAGGCCCCCGAGCAACTCGCATGGGGACTGGCCTTTCCTGAGGCCACCAGAGCGGGTCGCTGAGGTCCCCATTGTAAGTCGAGAGCACCTGCCGCACCTCGAGAAAATCCAGGAGGTTCTCCCTTCCAGGCGAGATTAGGTCCGTTTCCGCTGAGGCGTCTCGAGGCTAATCACACCTAACCTCTTGACTTTCCAAAGGGTCCTTCACACCCTTGCTGCAACTCAAGAAGTTCCCCCAACATAACCGTCTCCACTCGAGAGGAAGCACGAGAGTCCCGCCCACATCCAGAGGAGCCCCGTTTCCGCCTCATAGCTCGAGAGCAGGGATATTTCCCTGCGTGGTCGGGAAAGAATTCCCGCGTTCCCGTCGCATCCCAAGAGGAGGCGCTCTGCACAGTAAAGGCGAGAGGAACTCCAGGGTCGTGCCACCATTCCAGAGTCCCCCAGATGTCTCAGTCCATGCCAGGGAAACCTGTTTTCCCTGCACTGCCTCGACCTTCAAGCCGAGGATCCACTCACACCACGGTGGCACGTGGGACAGCCCTGTGGGAAAGCCTCGTGGGAAAGCCTCGTGGGAAAGCCTCGAGGTAAAGCCACAGATCTCTTGATCCATGCGAAGGGAATCGTGACTCTGCTGCTACAGCTCGAGAGGAAAGCGCACGTTCATGCCCCAACTCGAGACGAGAGGACTGACTCCCTGGGGAGACTCCAGAAGTACCCCAAGATCCATGTCAGCACTGGAGAGGAATCCTCAGGTTCCGGCACCTGCTGGGAGCCAGTGTGAATCCCGCCCCGTGACAAGGTCATGAGGAAGGAAGCTGACATACGAAAGGCGTGCTCAGACTTCAGGGACCCCTCTGCAAATTCCTAAGCACGTACCCCAACAAAAATCTGCCGGCTTTTGTGCTCTGCTTTTCCACTCTTCTGACATTTTCTGGAAAAAGTCAATTCAGGGCTTTAGTCTTCTGCATTTGAAAGAGTGTTTCAATCCAAAAAACCCCTCCGATGGCTGTCTAGCCTGCCTGCAGGACTCGTACAGCTGCGCATGTGATTGTTTGAGGCCTCCTGACCGCAGGAGGCACAGGAAGCTTTAAACATCCTAGGAATGTAGGAGCTTCCGAGGAGTCAAAATCTTTAGAATAGGACTGATTAAAGGTTTCATTTTTTGGGTCAATGCTTGCTGCCAAATTTTCATATCCTTTATTTTAGATATAGTTGGTATATAGAAAAACAAGTAGTAGACCTGGTATTAGCAACATTAGATCTTTGAGTTAAGTACCTTCTTTGTTATATCCCACTGCACCTTTGTTCTATAGAGATGTAACTTAAATCTTTAAGGAGATGCAGATTAAAAAAAAAACACTTCAGGGGAAACAAAATTAACATTCATTAAGGAAAAGAGCCAAAAAGTGTTAACAAGCGTCTTGGCCAAAAGATAATGTAAATCACCTGAGACCTTTTGTATACAAAATGATATACAGAAAGAATCTGGGTTGCGAACGCTACATAATTTTGTGTTACCCATTGATCTCCGTGTTTTATCAAAAGTATAAAAGGCCTTCTGAACAATAAAGGATGGGGGCCAGTTTCTCGAACTAGTCTCTCGGCCTGGTTTCTTGGGACTCTGGCTCCCCCATGTCTCTCTCTCTCTCTTCTCTCCCCTTCCCTCTCTCTGCTCTTTACTTTAACTTCAGGCTGAATCTCCATCTGGGGCGCGGAGGCTCGCCAGGTCTACTTACTTGCCCCGGCTGTTAAGACCCGCACGAAAGGGAGCTTAAGGCGAGGCACCCTTAGATATTCAATCGGGCGCCGGTGGCCCAACGTAGATGGTGCAAATTCCTTGTCTGGAATTTTATTGGCCTTCCGCGTAAACAAGCTATTCAGCCCTCTTCCTCCACTTAATCTTCTTACTACACTATAGTTTCTTAATCTAATCTTACATTAATAAACAAACAAGTCTTTCCACTCCAACGCCGTCCACCCTTCGAATTCCCTGGATCCACCGGGGCTGGACCCCGGCAAGTTGTGTCCGGAACAGGCTATTCGAAGGTAGGTTCCTCGGAGCAAAAAGCTCCCCCCAGCACTCTCTGTTGCTCCCCCCGGAGTGACTTAATCGCTCCCCCCGGAGTACTTTCGGTACTCCCCCAGTGTTGAGTGTTCGGGACGGCTAGGACCCCACTCAGGGTGCCGCGGACCCCCCTGTAGGACAGACAGGGTGAGGACGAGTGGAAGTGTTCAAGGGTTTAAGAGAAACCTGGTGCTCTAGAGGTTGAAAAGAAACCTGCTATCTTAGGGTTTAAAACAAAACCCCCCTTGGCTAAGGTAAAACCTTTTTGTCAAGGCAGACTTTTCTATAACTCTTAATTTTCTGACACGGGTAACAATGACTCAAAACAATGACACCTCTTTATACAAGTAATTTTGTAACTGTTAAACAAAAAAGACAAATTAAAGATTAAAAGGCTCGTGTTACGAGACCAATGTCCTTGGTTTCCAGAAAAGAGATTTAGATACTTGGATAAAGGTAATAAAACAGCTAAAAACTAATTATACTTTGCATGGGCCTGTAAATGCTTTTGCTCTGTAAAATATTATTACAAATGTTCTGGACCCCCCGTCATGAGGCTGTTAGTTAGATAGCCTATGGGAGAGACTATAGCAGTGGATCGTAGTGGGTCTCCACCTATTACGCAGATCATATTTTCTGCCATTGGCAAACAAAAGGAGAGAGACTGTACTCTTCCTCCCGAGAAGGAGGGTGCTTATAGGACCAGCGGCCGAGCGCCCTGGAGAGCCCCCTCCCCTCTACACAAACCAAACCTTTAAAAAAGTTGTCTTATTTAAGGCGACCACTGCAACCTCTGCTTGCGCCTCCCCAGGGCTTAAGAACTCCCCACTTTATATCCAAACCTCCAGAACATTGCTTAAGTTTGAAAACGATAGTGACAATATTTTTGAGCAAAAGAGCTTTTAAAACAGAGCTTGCTCCTTGCATAAAATCCCCTCAGGAGGGGCCTCACCCAACAAAAAAAAAAAAAAAGAAAAGGAAGAAAACAGAAAAAAAAAAGAAAATATTCGTAATAAAAAGACTTTACAAATGCAAATGTTTCTCTTGAGGCCAAATAAACATTTTTTGCCAAAATGTCTTGCTAAACAGAGATAACAAGCCGTACCAAACAACCCCAGGTAGCTCAGGCCTGGACCTCAGTTCCACCACCTTAATAATAATAGCTCCTGACTCAGATTCCAGTGGCTAGTCCCCTGCCTGAGGACATTGTAAACTTGTGCTGGGGCATAGCTTGCTTTCTTTTCAAAAAAATTTCGGTAGTGTCTTGTGTAGTAAATCTGATTATACTAAAAAAATTGAAGTTTTGATATCGCCACCTGCTAAAACTGTGCAATTAAAATTAAAAAATAGCACAGCTTTTGCTTTTACCTTATTACCAGACAGAAAAACCAGACAAAAAAGCCCCAGAGGATCTAGATCTAGCTTTTGGGTGCAAAAAATTGCAGCTTCTAGGCCTTTAAAAGATTTTTTAAAGATATAAAATGTCATGGCTGTTAGACAATAGACAAGACGTTTCTTACATTGCTGAGAGACTAGCGCAGCTCCTGGCCAACATATACTACTGAAAAGAGTTGGTGGGATTAGAAAAGGTGGTATGCAGGATAAAAATGCTATAGAGTAAGAGGTGAGAGAGAGTTTAAAACCTTGGTAATAGTGAGCTCCCCGTTGCTGAAGTATTCAAGCAAAGATTAAGTGGTTACTTGTCATCTAAAAGCTATAGACCAGATTTGGTTATAAAAAGATCATTAAAAAAGCTTTTCTTGCTTCTTATATTTGGTCTGCCAAAAGTTTTAAAACTGATAATGTCCTTTTAAAGCTGCTGAGAGATTGTTTACTAACTTTAAATGATTTCCAAAAATTATTAGGTGATATTAATTGGATATGCCCACATTTAAAACTGACTTTTGTAGATTTAAGCCTTTTGTTTGATTGCTGAAAAAAAACAATCCTAATCCCAGTTCTAAGAAAAAGTTGACTAGTGTGACACAGTTGGCTTTCGTTAAAGTGAATGAGGCTTTAAATGATCAGTTAATTAAGATTAATATTGCCAAAAAAGGAGATTAAATTATTCTTGCCACAAAATGTATACCTACAGGATGCTTGTGACAAGAAGGCCATTGGTTCCATCTAATGACCCCCAAAAAATAGTTTATCTTAATCCCAACTTGGTGAAAAATGGCTCTGCCTAAAGAAAAAATTACTGCCATATTAATTTAAAAGATTAATTCAAGCATACTGATTTATTAAATTGTTCAGTAAAGAGCCATCAAAAATTGTAATTCCATATAACAAAAAACAACTTGATGCTTTTTCAAATGTTTGATGATTGGCAGATTCCTATAGGAATTCTTGTGATCAGATCTTGTATCATTTACCCTCACGTGCTTTGTTAATTCAAAAATTAAAAAAGGAGAAATAAGTATAGTTTTCCGCCAATCAGATTTTACAACATGTTCTCTTTGTAATAAGTTAAATGCTGATTCGTTTGGAACAGTAAAATAAAAAGCCATTGGTAAAGCAAAAAGATCTCCAGATAACAAAAAGATCCCGACCCAGAATTTGCTGGCGGGTCGAGGAAGTGTTTATATTTTTTCCACAGGGCAGATTCGTCAATTTGGATTCCCGGACAGACTGATTCGCCACAAAAGAAAAGGAACTTCTCTGCCGCCACCGCCGCGGGAACAGCCGTGCACCAAAGCTGCGGGCGGGGCCAGCCTGACTGACGGAACCAGTGCACCGCACTCGCAGCCCCGTAACAGCGCCAGTGTCAGAGGGCGGGGTGAAGGCCGCTGCTCCCACCGGCAGAAGAGGCAAAAGAAACATCAAGATCCGGCGGGACTAACAGCTGCTGCAGCGCAAACTCCAACCAGAAAATGACTCTATTTACTCTATTTTGGCTTGTCTATCCTCTCCTTATGTTCTTCTTTTCACCAATGATTCCAGAAAACTTAACATACCTAATGTAGCGACTTGTGAACCATGGATGTTTCATCTTGTTTAAGCTCTCAAAGTAATGTCTGCTCTTTTGTGGTTTTAAAGATGTCCTGTAACTGTAACAACTTATTGATATGATAATTATGTTCTTGGCTGTGTTACAGTAACTGTTATTGTTACTATGGCAGCGGTCATTGACTCAACAAGTGTAAATGCCCAATATGTTAAAAAAATCAAGTTTTAGGTGTTTGGAACACTCAGATATTAGTTTAGACTTAGGGAAACTGCATAACCAGATTCAGACCTTGGAACACTCCGATTAGATTTTACCACCGCAGAGAAGCCAATGACTTTTTCCACACTTTCTCTAACTTCATTCTGGAAAGACTATTCTGTCTACCCTTTATAATCTTGCTCCTCGTAATCATTCTTCCCTGTATTGTCTAGATTCTTCGGCAGAGCATTCGAAACTCGCGACCGAACTGCACCTGATTTAAACATAAATAATTAATTATTTAAAAATAAAAAAGGGTGAGATGCTGGGAGCCAGTGTGAGGAATCCCGCGTGACAAGTCATGAGGAAGGAAGCAGACATACGAAAGGCGTCTCAGACTTCAGGGAACCTCTGCAAATTCCTAAGCACGTACCCAACAAAAATCTGCCGGCTTTTGTGCTCTGCTTTTCCACTCTTCTGACATTTTCTGGAAAAAGTCAATTCAGGGCTTTAGTCTTCTGCATTTGAAAGAGTGTTTCAATCCAAAAACCCCTCCGATGGCTGTCTAGCCTGCCTGCAGGACTCGTACAGCTGCGCATGTGATGTTTGAGGCCTCCTGACCGCAGGAGGCACAGAAGCTTAAAACATCCTAGGAATGTAGGAGCTTCCGAGGAGTCAAAATCTTAGAATAGGACTGATTAAAGGTTTCATTTTTTGGGTCAATGCTTGCGCCAAATTTTCATATCCTTTATTTTAGATATAGTTGGTATATAGAAAAACAAGTAGTAACCTGGTATTAGCAACATAGATCTTTGAGTTAAGTACTTTCTTTGTTATATCCCACTGCACCTTTGTTCTATAGAGATGTAACTTTAATGCTTTAAGGAGATGCAGATTAAAAAAAAACACTTCAGGGGAAACAAAATTAACATTCATTAAGGAAGAGAGCCAAAAAGTGTTAACAAGCCTCTTGTCCAAAAGATAATGAAATCACCTGAGACCTTTTGTATACAAAATGATATACGGAAAGAATCTGGGTTGCCAACGCTACATAATTTTGTGTTACCCATTGATCTCCGTGTTTTATCAAAAGTATAAAAGGCCTTCTGAACAATAAAGGATGGGGGCCAGTTTCTCGAACTAGTCTCTCGCCTGGTTTCTTGGGACTCTGGCTCCCCCATGTCTCTCTCTCTCTCTTCTTCTCTCCCCTTCCCTCTCTCTGCTCTTTACTTTAACTTCAGGCTGAATCTCCATCTGGGGCGCGGAGGCTCGCCAGGTCTACTTACTTGCCCGGCTGTTAAGACCCGCACGAAAGGGAGCTTAAGGCGAGGCACCCTTAGATATTCAATCGGGCGCCGGTGGCCCAACGTAGATGTGCAAATTCCTTGTCTGGAATTTTATTGTCCTCCGCGTAAACCAAGCTATTCAGCCCTCTTCCTCCATTTAATCTTCTTACTACACTATAGTTTCTTAATCTAATCTTACATTAATAAACAAACAAGTCTTTCCACGCCAACGCCGTCCACGCTTCGAATTCCCTGGATCCACCGGGGCTGGACCCCGGCAGGCACCGACTCAACACAAGGTCTTAGGCCCTGGCATCGATGGGAGAGGAATCCCGAGAGGCCCCCGAGCAACTCGCATGGGGACTGGCCTTTCCTGAGGCCACCAGAGCGGGTCCAGTGGTCCCCGTCGTAAGGCGAGAGCACGTACCACAACTCGAAAAATCCAGGAGATTCTCCCCTCCAGGGAGATGAGGCCCATTTCCGCTAAGGCGTCTCGACTCTAAACACACTAACCTCTGAATTCCAAAGGATCCTTCACACCCTTGCTGCAACTCAAGAAGTTCCCCAACATACCCGGCTCCACTCGAGAGGAAGCACGAGAGTCCGGCCACATCCAGAGGAGCCCCGTTTCCGCCTCCAAGTTCGAGAGGAGGATCCTTTTCCTGCGTGGTCGGAAAGAATTCCCGGCGTTCCCGTCGCATCTCAAGAGGAGGCGCTGTCCACAGGAAAGGCGAGAGGAACTCCAGGTCGTGCCACCATTCCCAGAGTCCCCCAGATGTCTCAGTCTATTCCAGGGAAACCTGTTTTCCCTGCACTGCCTCGACTTTCAAGCCGAGGATCGACTCACACCACGGTGCACGTGGGACAGCCCTGTGGGAAAGCCTGGTGGGAAGCCTCGAGGAAAGCCACAGATGCTTTGATCCACTCGAAGGGAAGCGTGACACTGCTGCTTCAGGTCGGGAGGAAAGTACACGTGCATGCCGCCACTCGAGACGAGGACTGACTCCCTGGGGAGACTCCAGAAGTACCCAAGATCCATGTCAGCACTGGAGAGGAACCCTCACTTTACGGCACCGACTCCACAAAAGGTCTTAGGCCCCAGCATCGACGGGAGAGGAATCCCGGGAGTCTCCCCGAGCAACTCGCATGGGGACTGTCCTTTCCTGAGGCCACCAGAGCGGGTCCCTGAGGTCCCCGTCGTAGGTCGAGAGCACCAGCAGCAACTTGAGAAAATCCAGGAGGTTCTCCCTTCCAGGCGACATGAGGACCATTTCCGCTGAGGTGTCTCAAGGCTAATCACACCTAACCTCTGGAACTTCCAAAGGGTCCTTCACACCCTTGCTGCAACTCAATAAGATCCCCAACATACCCGTCTCCACTCGAGAGGAATCACGAGAGTCCGCCCACACCCAGAGGAGCCCCGTTCCGCCTCCTAGCTCGAGAGGAGGGATCCTTTCCTCAGTGATCGGGAAAGAGTTCCCAGTGTTCCCGGCGCATCTAAAGAGGAGGCGATCTCCACAGGAAAGGCGAGAGGAAATCCAGGGTCGGGCCACCATTCCCAGCGTCCCCCAGATGTCTCAGTCCATTCCAGGGAAACCTGTTTTCCCTGCACTGCTCGACTTTCAAGCGAGGATCGACTCACACCATGGTGGCACGTGGACAGCCCTGTGGGAAAGCTGCCGGGAGCCAGTGTGAGGAATCCCGCCCGTGACAAGGTCATGAGGAAGGAAGCTGACATACGCAAGGCGTGCTCAGACTTCAGGGACCCCTCTGGAAATTCCTAAGCATGTACCCCAACAAAAATCCGCCGGCTTTTGTGCTCTGCTTTTCCACTCTTCTGACATTTTCTGGAAAAAGTCAATTCAGGGTTTCAGTCTTCTGCATTTGAAAGAGTGTTTCAATCTAAAAACCCCTCCGATGGCTTTCTAGCCTGCCTGCAGGACTCTGCGAGTGTGATTGTTTGAGGCCTCCTGACCGCAGGAGGCACAGGAAGCTTAAAACATCCTAGGAATGTAGGGCTTCCGAAGAGTCAAAATCTTTAAAATAGGACTGATTAAAAGTTTCATTTGTTGAGTCAATGCTTGCTGCCAAATTTTCATATCCTTTATTTTAGATATAGTTGGTATATAGATAAACAAGTAGTAGACCTGGTATTAGCAACATTAGATCTTTGAGTTAAGTACCTTCTTTGTTATATCCCACTGCACCTTTGTTCTATAGAGATGTAACTTTAATGCTTTAAGGAGATGCAAATTAAAGAAAAACACTTCAGGGGAAACAAAATCAACATTCCTTAAGGAAGAGAGCTAAAAAGTGTTAACAAGCTTCTTGCCAGAAGATAATGTAAATCACCTGAGACCTTTTGTATACAAAATGATGTATAGAAAGAGTCTGGGTGCGAACGCTACATAATTCTGTGTTACCCGTTGATCTCCATGTTTTATCAAAAGTATAAAAGGCCTTCTGAACAATAAAGGATCGGACCAGTTTCTCGAACTAGTCTCTCGGCCTGGTTTCTTGGACTCTGGCTCCCCCATGTCTCTCTCTCTCCTCTTCTCTCCCCTTCCCTCTCTCTGCTCTTTACTTTAACTTCAGGCTGAATCTCCATCTGGGGCGCGGAGGCTCGCCAGGTCTACTTACTTGCCCCGGCTGTTAAGACCCGCACGAAAGGGAGCTTAAGGCGAGGCACCCTTAGATATTCAAGCGGGCGCCGGTGCCCAACGTAGATGGTGCAAATTCCTTGTCTGGAATTTTATTGGCCTTCCGCGTAAACCAAGCTATTCAGCCCTCTTCCTCCACTTAATCTTCTTATTACACTATAGTTTCTTAATCTAATCTTACATTAATAAACAAACAAGTCTTTCCACGCCAACGCCGTCCACCCTTCGAATTCCCTGGATCCACCGGGCCAGGACCCCGGCAAGTGGCGCCCGGAACAGGCTATTCGAAGATAGGTTCCTCGGAGCAAAAGCTCCCCCCGGAGCACTCTCTGCTGCTCCCCCGGAGCCCTCTCCGTTGCTCCCCCGGAGCACTCTCTGTTGCTCCCCCGGAGTGACTTAATCACTCCCCCGGAGTACTTTCGGGTACTCCCCCAGTGTTGAGTGTTCGGACGGCTAGGACCCACTCAGAGTGCCGCGGACCCCCTGTAGGATAGACAGGGTGAGGACGAGTGGGAAGTGTTCAAGGGTTTAAGAGAAACCTGGTGCTCTAGAGGTTGAAAAGAAACCTGCTATCTTAGGGTTTAAAACAAAACCCCCCTTGGCTAAGGTAAAACCTTTTTGTCAGGGAAGACTTTTCTATAACTCTTAATTTTCTGACACGGGTAACAATGACTCAAAACAATGACACCTCTTTATACAAGTAATTTTGTAACTGTTAAACAAAAAAGACAAATTAAAGATTAAAAGGCTAGTGTTATGAGACCAATGTCCTTGTTTCCAGAAAAGAGATTTAGATACTTGGATAAAGGTAATAAAACAGCTAAAAACTAATTATACTTTGCATGGGCCTGTAAATGCTTTTGCTCTGTAAAATATTATTACAGATGTTCTGGACCCCGTCATGAGGCTGTTAGTTAGATAGCCTATGGGAGAGACTATAGCAGTGGATCGTAGTGGGTCTCCACCTATTACGCAGATCATATTTTCTGCCATTGGCAAACAAAAGGAGAGAGACTGTACTCTTCCTCCCGAGGAAGGAGGGTGCTTATAGGACGCAGCGGCCGAGCGCCCTGGAGAGCCCCTCCCCCTCTACACAACCAAACCTTTAAAGAGTTGTCTTATTTAAAGGCGACCACTGCAAACCTCTGCTTGCGCTCCCCAGGGCTTAAGAACTCCCCACTTTATATCCAAAGCCTCCAGAACATTGCTTAAGTTTGAAAACGATAGTGACAATATTTTTGAGCAAAAGAGCTTTTAAAACAGAGCTTGCTCCTTGCATAAAATCCCCTCAGGAGGGCCTCACCCAACAAAAAAAAAAAAAAAAGGAAGAAAAACAGAAAAAAAATATTCGTAATAAAAAGGACTTTACAAATGCAAAATGTTTCTCTTGAGGCCAAATAGAACATGTTTTGCCAAAATGTCCTGCTAAACAGACACAACAACCCGTACCAAACAACCCCAGGTAGCTCAGGCTAGACCTCAGTTCCACCACCTCAATAATATTAACCTCTGATGTGCCAGTGACTCAGATTCCAATGAGAGTGGCTAGTCCCCTGCCTGAGGACATTGTAAGACTTGTACTGGGCATAGCTTGCTTTCTTTTCAAGAAATTTCGGTAGTGTCTTGTGTAGTAAATTCTGATTATACTGAAAAAACTGAAGTTTTGATCTCGCCACCTGCTAAAACTGTGCAATTAATAAAAATTAAAAAAAAATAATAGCACAGCTTTTGCTTTTACCTTATTACCAAACAGAAAAACCAGACAAAAAAAGCCCCAGAGGATCTAGATCTAGCTTTTTGGGTGCAAAAAATTGCAGCTTCTAGCCTTTAAAAGATTTTTTAATTCAAAGATATAAAATGTCATGGCTGTTAGACAATAGACAAGACGTTTCTTACATTGCTGAGAGACTAGCGCAGCTCCTGGCCAACATATACTACTGAAAAGGAGTTAGAAAAGTGGTATGCAGGATAAAAATGCTATAGAGTAAGAGGTGAGAGAGAGTTTAAAACCTTGGTGAATAGTGAGCTCCCCGTTGCTGGAAGTATTCAAGCTAAGATTAAATGGTTACTTGTCATCTAAAAGGCTATAGACCAGATTTGGTTATAAAAAGATCATTAGAAAAGCTCATAAAGATATTGTGTAACACCTCTTTTCTTGCTTCTTATATTTGGGTCTAGTGATATGGTTTTTTGGATAACAAAAATTACTCAGAAACGGCCTATGAAAACTATTCTGATTAATGGCAAGTCTATGTGGGGTTATTAGACACAGGAGCAGACGTTTCTTGCATTTCAGGAAAAGACTGGCCTAGCTCCTGGCCCACCTCCTGGCCCACACATACTACTGAAAATAACTTGGGGGGATAGAAGAGCCCCACAGTAGCCAAAAGTGCAAAAATTTTAGATTGGCAATTTGAGGACACCCGTGAACTTTCCAACCGTATGTAGTCCCTTCACTCCCCCTTACCCTGTGGGGGAGGGACATGCTATCTCAAATGGGAGTGTTACTTTTTAGCCCTGATGATAAAGTGACCTCTCAGATGCTGCAGATCGGCTATGATCCATCAAAAGGATTGGGTAAACAACAGACAAGAATAATTGAGCTAATTTGCCCAACTCCTCGCAAGCTATATACTGGATTGGGATATCCAAATTTATAATGAAGGCCATTGTTTTTGCTGCCTACCCCATTACATGAAAATCTCAAGATCCGGTGTGGTGGAACAGTGGCCTCTGCCTAAGGAAAAATTACTGACATATTAATTAAAAAGATTAATTCAAATATACTGATTTATTAAATTGTTTAATAAAGAACCATCAAAAATTGTACTTCCATATAACAGAGAACAACTTGATGCTTTTCAAATGTTTGATGATTG
Source organism: Capra hircus (assembly GCF_001704415.2). NCBI lineage: Eukaryota > Metazoa > Chordata > Mammalia > Artiodactyla > Bovidae > Capra > Capra hircus. The sequence continues at coordinate 12,113 of NW_017215117.1, forward strand.
GCAGATTCCTATAGGAAATTCTTGTGACCAGATCTTGCATCATTTACCCTCACGTGCTTTGTTAATTCAAAATTAAAAGAGAGAAATTAAGTATAGTTTTCCCCCGTCAGATTTTACAACATGTTCTCTTTGTAATAAGTTAAATGCTGATTCGTTTGAAACAGTAAAATAAAAAGCCATTAGTAAAGCAAAAAGATCTCCTCCAGATAACAAAAAGATCCCGACCCAAAATTTACTGCGGGTCGAGGAAGTGTTTATATTTTTTCCACAGGGTGCAGATTCGTCAACTTGATCCGGACAGACTGATTCGCCACAAAAGAAAAAGGAACTTCTCTGCCACACCACCGCGGGAAACAGCCGCGCACCAAAAGCTGCGGTGGGGCCAGCCTGACTGACGGAACCCAGTGCACCGCACTCGCAGCCCATAACAGCGCCAGTGTCAGAGGGCGGGGTGAAGGCCGCTGCTCCACCGGCAAAAGAGGCAAAAGAAACATCAAGATCCGGCGGGACTAACAGCTGCTGCAGCACAAACTCCAACCAGAAAATGACTCTATTTACTTCTATTTTGGCTTGTTTATCTTCTCCTTATGTTCTTCTTTTCACCAATGATTCCAGAAAACTTAATGTACCTAATGTAGCGACTTGTGAACCATGGATGTTTTCATCTTGTTTAACTCCTCAAAGTAATGTCTGCTCTTCTGTGGTTTTAAAGATGTCCTATAACTGTAACAACTTATTGATATGATAATTATGTTCTTGCTGTGTTACAAACAATTGTTATTGTTACTACAACAGCAATCATTGACTCAACAAGTGTAAATGCCAATATTTAAAAAATCAAGGTTTAGGTATTTTGGAACAGCTCAGATATTAGTTTAGACTTAGGGAAACATCATAATCAGATTCAGACCTTGGAACACTCCCGATTAGATTTTACCACCGCAGGAGAAGCCAATGACTTTTCCCACACTTTCTCTAACTTCATTTCTGAAGACTGTTCTGTCTACTGTCTATAATCTTCTCCTCATAATCATACTTCCCTATATTGTCTAGATTCTTCGGCAGAGCATTCGAATCTCGAGACCGAACTGCACCTGATTTTAAACATAAATAATTAATTATTTAAAATTAAAAAGGGTGAGATGCCGGGAGCCAGTGTGAGGAATCCCGCCCGTGACAAGGTCATGAGGAAGGAAGCTGACATACGCAAGGCGTGCTCAGACTTCAGGGACCCCTCTGGAAATTCCTAAGCATGTACCCCAACAAAAATCTGCCGGCTTTTGTGCTCTGCTTTTCCACTCTTCTGACATTTTCTGGAAAAAGTCAATTCAGGGTTTCAGTCTTCTGCATTTGAAAGAGTGTTTCAATCTAAAAACCCCTCCGATGGCTTTCTAGCCTGCCTGCAGGACTCTGCGAGTGTGATTGTTTGAGGCCTCCTGACCGCAGGAGGCACAGGAAGCTTAAAACATCCTAGGAATGTAGGGGCTTCCGAAGAGTCAAAATCTTTAGAATAGGACTGATTAAAAGTTTCATTTGTTGAGTCAATGCTTGCTGCCAAATTTTCATATCCTTTATTTTTAGATATAGTTGGCATATAGAAAAACAAGTAGTAGACCTGGTATTAGCAACATTAGATCTTTGAGTTAAGTACCTTCTTTGTTATATCCCACTGCACCTTTGTTCTATAGAGATGTAACTTTAATGCTTTAAGGAGATGCAAATTAAAGAAAAACACTTCAGGGGAAACAAAATCAACATTCTTAAGGAAGAGAGCTAAAAAAGTGTTAAGCAAGCTTCTTGGCCAGAAGATAATGTAAATCACCTGAGACCTTTTGTATACAAAAATGATGTATAGAAAGAGTCTGGGCTGCGAACGCTACATAATTCTGTGTTACCCATTGATCTCCGTGTTTTATCAAAAGTATAAAAGGCCTTCTGAACAATAAAGGATCGGACCAGTTTCTCGAACTAGTCTCTCGGCCTGGTTTCTTGGGACTCTGGCTCCCCCCATGTCTCTCTCTCTCCTCTTCTCTCCCCTTCCCTCTCTCTGCTC
>NW_017215118.1:0-14165 GCF_001704415.2 Capra hircus
TATACGCCAACTATATCTAAAAATAAAGGATATGAAAATTTGGGCAGCAAGCATTGACTCAACAAATGAAACTTTTCATCAGTCCTATTCTAAAGATTTAGACTCTTCAGAAGCCCCTACATTCCTAGGATGTTTTAAGCTTCCTTTGCCTCCTGCGGTCAGCAGGCCTCAAACAATCACATGCACAGCTGTATGAGTCCTGCAGGCAGGGCTAGAAAGCCATCAGAGGGGTTTTTAGATTGAAACACTCTTTCAAATGCAGAAGACTGAAGCCCTGAATTGACTTTTTCCAGAAAATGTCAAAAGAGTGGAAAAGCAGAGCACAAAAAGCCGGCAGATTTTTGTTGGGGTACATGCTTAGGAATTTCCAGAGGGGTCCCTGAAGTCTGAAGCACGCCTTGTGTATGTCAGCTTCCTTCCTCATGACCTTGTCATGGGCGGGGCTTCCTCACACTGGCTCCCGGCATCTCACCCTTTTCCATTTTAATTAATTAATTAATTAATTTTAAAATCAGGTGCAGTTTGATCGCGAGATTCCAAATGTTCTGCTGAAGAATCTAGACAATACAGGGAAGAATGATTACGAGGAGGCAAGATTATAAACAGTTGACAGAATAGTCTTTCCAGAAATGAAGTTAGAGAAAGTGTGGAGAAAGTCATTGGCTTCTCCTGGGGTGGTAAAATCTAATCGGGAGTGTTCCAAGGTCTGAATCTGATTATGAATTTTCCCTAAGTCTAAACTAATATCTGAGCTGTTCCAAAACACCTAAAACTTGATTTTTTTAACATATTGGGCATTTACACTTGTTGAGTCAATGATTGCTGTCATAGTAACAATAACAGTTGTTGTAACACAGCAAGAACATAATTATCATATCAATAAGTTGTTACAGTTACAGGACATCTTTAAAACCACAAAAGAGCATACATTACTTTGAGGAGTTAAACAAGATGAAGACATCCATGGTTCACAAGTTGCTACATTAGGTACGTTAAGTTTTCTGGAATCATTGGTGAAAAGAAGAACATAAGGAGAGGATAGACAAGCCAAAATAGAGTAAATAGAGTCATTTTCTGGTTGGAGTTTGCGCTGCAGCAGCTGTTAGTCCCGCCGGGATCTTGATGTTTCTTTTGCCTCCTTCTGCCATCGCGCGTGGCTGCCAAGCTACACGAAAATTTGAGCAAATAGTTTACAGTTCCCATACATCTCCTTTTCCCATCAAGTCTCTATCCCATAGTTTCACAGATGGACGCTGGCGGAGCACTAGGTCCCATCAGTCAGTAAGGCTGGCCCCGCCCTTGGCTTTCGGTGCGGCTGTTTCCCGCGGCGGTGGCGGCAGAGAAGTTCCCTTTTTCTTTTGTGGCGAATCAGTCTGTCCGGGATCCAAATTGACGAATCTGCACCCTGTGAAAAAAACATAAACACTTCCTCGACCCGCAGTAAATTCTGGGTCAGGATCTTTTTGTTATCTGGAGGAGATCTTTTCACTTTATCAACGGTTTTACATCTTATAGTTCCAAACAAATCAGCATTTAACTTATTACAAAGAGAACATGTTGTAAAATCTGATGGAGGAAAAACTATATTTAAATTATCCTTTTTTAATTTTTGAATTAACAAAGCATGTGAGGGTAAATGATGCAAGATTTGACCACAATAATTTCCTATAGCAATCTGCCAATCATCATCAAACATTTGAAAAGCATCAAGTTGTTTTGTTATATGGAATTACAATTTTTGATGGCTCTTTACTAAACAATTTAATAAATCAGTATACTTAAATTAATCTTTTTAATTAATATGTCAGTAATTTTTCCTTAGGCAGAGGCCATTGTTCCACCCACGCCAGATCTTGAGATTTTCATGTAATGGGGTAGGAAGCAAAAACACTGGCCTTCATTATAAATTTGGATATCCCAATCCAGTACATAGCTTGCGAGGAGTTGGACAAATTGGCTCAATTATTTTTGTCTGTTGTTTACCCAATCCTTTTGATGGATCATAGCCTATCTGCAGCATCTGAGAGGTCACTTTATCATCAGGGCTAAAAAGTAACACTCCCATTTGAGATAGCATGTCCCTCCCCCACAGGGTAAGGGGGAGCGAAGGAACAACATAAGGTTGGAAAGTTCCACAGGTATCCTCAAATTGCCAATCTAAAATTTTTGCACTGTTAACTACTGTGGGGGCTTGAGGGCAAATAAAACAAAATTTGACTCCTGAAATCTATCAGAGCAACTTGCCAAATCATCACTATTTTTGTAAAAGACTTGCAGTTGATCCTTATTGAATGGAATTAATATATTTGTTACTTATTTTCCAAAAAGTTTTACACTTCTTTTTCTTTTTTTTTTAATTAATTGTTCACCAAGTTGGGATAAGATAAAACTATTTTTCTTGGGGTCATTGGTAGATGGAACCAATGGGCCTTCTTGTCACAAGCATCCTGTAGGTATACATTTTTGTGGCAAGAATAATTTAATCTCCTCTTTTGGCAATATTAATCTTAATTACTGATCATTTAAAGCCTCATTCACTTTAACAAAAGCCAACTCTGTCTCACTAGTCAACCTTTTCTTAGAACTGGGATTAGGATTGTTTTTTTTAAGCAATCAAACAAAAGGCTTTAAATCTACAGAAGTCAGTTTTAAATGTGGGCATATCCAATTAATATCACCTAATAATTTTTGGAAATCATTTAAAGTTAGTAAACAATCTCTCAGCAGCTTTAAAGGGACATTATCAGTTTTAAAACTTTTGGCAGACCTAAATATAAGAAGCAGGAAAAGAGGTGTTACACAATATCTTTATAAGCTTTTTCAATGATCTTGGTATAACCCAAATCTGGTCTATAGCCTTTTAGATGACAAGTAACCATTTAATCTTTGCTTGCATACTTCCAGCAACGGGGAGCTCACTACTCACCAAGGTTTTAAACTCTCTCTCACCTCTTATTTTATAGCATTTCCATCTTGCATACCACTTTCTCTAATCCTATGAACTCATTTTCAGTAGTATATGTTGGCCAGGAGCTGGGCCAGTCTCTCAGCAATGTAAGAAACGTCTTGTCTATTGTCTAACAGCCATGACATTTTATATCCTTGAATTAAAAAATCTTTTAAAGACCTAGAAGCTGCAATATTCTGCACCCAAAAAGCTAGATCTAGATCCTCTGGGGCTTTTTTTGTCTGGTTTTTCTGTCTGGTAATAAGGTAAAAGCAAAAGCTGTGCTATTTTTTTTTAATTTTTATTAATTGCACAGTTTTAGCAGGTGGCGAGATCAAAACTTCAATTTTTTCAGTATAATCAGAATTTACTACACAAGACACTACCGAAATTTTTTGAAAAGAAAGCAAGCTATGCCCCAGCACAAGTCTTACCATGTCCTCAGGCAGGGGACTAGCCACTCCCATTGGAATCTGAGTCAGGAGTTATTATTATTGAGGTGGTGGAACTGAGGTCCAGGCCTGAGCTACCTGGGGTTGTTTGGTACGGGTTGTTGTCTCTGTTTAGCAGGACATTTTGGCAAAAAATGTTCTATTTGGCCTCAAGAGAAACATTTTGCATTTGTAAAGTCCTTTTTATTACGAATATTTTTCTTTCTTTTTTTCTGTTTTTTCTTCCTTTTTTGGGGGGGGGGGAGGTGAGGCCCCTCCTGAGGGGATTTTATGCAAGGAGCAAGCTCTGTTTTAAAAGCTCTTTTGCTCAAAAATATTGTCACTATCGTTTTCAAACTTAAGCCATGTTTTGGGAGGCTTTGGATATAAAGTGGGGAGTTCTTAAGCCCTGGGGAGGCGCAAGCAGAGGTTGCAGTGGTCGCCTTAAATAAGATACCTTTTTTAAAGATTTGGTTTGTGTAGAGGGGGAGGGGGCTCTCCAGGGCCCTCGGCCGCTGCGTCCTGTAAGCACCCTCCTTCCTCGGGAGGAAGAGTACTGTCTGTCTCCTTTTGTTTGCCAATGGCAGAAAATATGATCTGCGTAGAAGGTGGAGACCCACTACCATTAACTGCTATAGCCTCTCCCATAGGCTATCTAACAGCCTCATGACAGGGGTCCAGAACATTTGTAATCATACTTTACAGAGCAAAAGCATTTACAGGCCCATGCAAAGTATAATAAGTTTTTAGCTGTTTTCCAACTTCACCCAAGTATCTAAATCCCTTTTCTGGAAACCAAGGACATTGCTCTCGTAACACTAGCCTTTTAATCTTTAATTTGTCTTTTTTGTTTAACAGTTACAAAATTACTTGTATAAAGAGGTGTCATTGTTTTGAGTCATTGTTACCCCTGTCAGAAAATTAAGAGTTATAGAAAAGTCTGCCTTGACAAAAAGGTTTTACCTTAGCCAAGGGGGGTTTTGTTTTTAACCCTAAGATAGCAGGTTTCTTTTCAACCTCTAGAGCACCAGGTTTCTCTTAAACCCTTGAACACTTCCCACTCCTCTTCACCCTGTCTATCCTACAGGGGGGTCCGCGGCACCCTGAGTGGGGTCCTAGCCGTCCCGAATACTCAACACTGGGGGAGTACCCGAAAGTACTCCTGGGGGAGTGATTAAGTCACTCTGGGGGGAGCAACAGAGAGTGCTCCGGGGGGAGCAACGGAGAGTGCTCTGGGGGGAGATTTTGCTCCGAGGAACCTACCTTCGAATAGCCTGTTCCGGACGCCACTTGCAGGGGTCCAGCCCCGGTGGATCCAGGGAATTCGAAGGGTGGACGGCGTTGGCGTGGAAAGACTTCTTTATTTATTAATATAAGATTAGATTAAGAAACTGTAGCATAGTAGGAAGATTAAGTGGAGGAAGAGGGCTGAATAGCTTGGTTTACGCGGAAGGCCACTAAAATTCCAGACAAGGAATTTGCACCATCTACATTGGGCCACTGGCACCCGCTTGAATATCTAAGGGTGCCTCACCTTAAGCTCCCTTTCCTGCGGTTCTTAACAGCCAGGGCAAGTAAGTAGACCTGGAGAGCCTCCGCGCCCCAGGTGGAGATTCAGCCTGAAGTTAAAGAGCAGAGAGAGGGAAGGGAGAGAAGAAAAGAGAGAGAAAAACACGGGGGGAGCCAGAGTCCCAAGAAACCAGGCCGAGAGACTAGTTCGAGAAGCTGGCCCGAGAAACTGGCCCCCCTCCTTTATTGTTCAGAAGGCCTTTGATACACAGAGATCAATGGTAACACAAAATTATGTAGCGTTCGCAACCCAGATTCTTTCTGTATATCATTTTGTATACAAAAGGTCTCAGGTGATTTACATTATCTTCTGGCCAAGAGGCTTGTTAACACTTTTTGGCTCTCTTCCTTAATGAATGTTAATTTTGTTTCCCCTGAAGTGTTTTTTTTTTTTTTTTAGTCTGCATCTCCTTAAAGCATTAAAGTTACATCTCTATAAAACAAACGTGCCGTGGGATATAACAAAGAAGGTACTTAACTCAAAGATCTAATGTTGCTAATACCAGGTCTACTACTTGTTTTTCTATACGCCAACTATATCTAAAAATAAAGGATATGAAAATTTGGCAGCAAGCATTGACTCAACAAATGAAACTTTTCATCAGTCCTATTCTAAAGATTTAGACTCTTCAGAAGCCCCTACATTCCTAGGATGTTTTAAGCTTCCTTTGCCTCCTGCGGTCAGCAGGCCTCAAACAATCACATGCACAGCTGTATGAGTCCTGCAGGCAGGCTAGAAAGCCATCAGAGGGGTTTTTAGATTGAAACACTCTTTCAAATGCAGAAGACTGAAGCCCTGAATTGACTTTTTCCAGAAAATGTCAAAAGAGTGGAAAAGCAGAGCACAAAAGCCGGCAGATTTTTGTTGGGGTACATGCTTAGGAATTTCCAGAGGGGTCCCTGAAGTCTGAGCACGCCTTGTGTATGTCAGCTTCCTTCCTCATGACCTTGTCATGGGCGGGCTTCCTCACACTGGCTCCCGGCATCTCACCCTTTTCCATTTTAATTAATTAATTAATTAATTTTAAAATCAGGTGCAGTTTGATCGCGAGATTCCAAATGTTCTGCTGAAGAATCTAGACAATACAGGGAAGAATGATTACCGGGAGCAAGATTATAAACAGTTGACAGAATAGTCTTTCCAGAAATGAAGTTAGAGAAAGTGTGGAGAAAGTCATTGGCTTCTCCTGGGGTGGTAAAATCTAATCGGGAGTGTTCCAAGGTCTGAATCTGATTATGAAGTTTCCCTAAGTCTAAACTAATATCTGAGCTGTTCCAAAACACCTAAAACTTGATTTTTTAACATATTGGGCATTTACACTTGTTGAGTCAATGATTGCTGTCATAGTAACAATAACAGTTGTTGTAACACAGCAAGAACATAATTATCATATCAATAAGTTGTTACAGTTACAGGACATCTTTAAAACCACAAAAGAGCATACATTACTTTGAGGAGTTAAACAAGATGAAGACATCCATGGTTCACAAGTTGCTACATTAGGTACGTTAAGTTTTCTGGAATCATTGGTGAAAAGAAGAACATAAGGAGAGGATAGACAAGCCAAAATAGAGTAAATAGAGTCATTTTCTGGTTGGAGTTTGCGCTGCAGCAGCTGTTAGTCCCGCCGGGATCTTGATGTTTCTTTTGCCTCCTTCTGCCATCGCGCGTGGCTGCCAAGCTACACGAAAATTTGAGCAAATAGTTTACAGTTCCCATACATCTCCTTTTCCCATCAAGTCTCTATCCCATAGTTTCACAGATGGACGCTGGCGGAGCACTAGGTCCCATCAGTCAGTAAGGCTGGCCCCGCCCTTGGCTTTCGGTGCGGCTGTTTCCCGCGGCGGTGGCGGCAGAGAAGTTCCCTTTTTCTTTTGTGGCGAATCAGTCTGTCCGGGATCCAAATTGACGAATCTGCACCCTGTGAAAAAAACATAAACACTTCCTCGACCCGCAGTAAATTCTGGGTCAGGATCTTTTTGTTATCTGGAGGAGATCTTTTCACTTTATCAACGGTTTTACATCTTATAGTTCCAAACAAATCAGCATTTAACTTATTACAAAGAGAACATGTTGTAAAATCTGATGGAGGAAAAACTATATTTAAATTATCCTTTTTTAATTTTTGAATTAACAAAGCATGTGAGGGTAAATGATGCAAGATTTGACCACAATAATTTCCTATAGCAATCTGCCAATCATCATCAAACATTTGAAAAGCATCAAGTTGTTTTGTTATATGGAATTACAATTTTTGATGGCTCTTTACTAAACAATTTAATAAATCAGTATACTTAAATTAATCTTTTTAATTAATATGTCAGTAATTTTTCCTTAGGCAGAGGCCATTGTTCCACCCACGCCAGATCTTGAGATTTTCATGTAATGGGGTAGGAAGCAAAAACACTGGCCTTCATTATAAATTTGGATATCCCAATCCAGTACATAGCTTGCGAGGAGTTGGACAAATTGGCTCAATTATTTTTGTCTGTTGTTTACCCAATCCTTTTGATGGATCATAGCCTATCTGCAGCATCTGAGAGGTCACTTTATCATCAGGGCTAAAAAGTAACACTCCCATTTGAGATAGCATGTCCCTCCCCCACAGGGTAAGGGGGAGCGAAGGAACAACATAAGGTTGGAAAGTTCCACAGGTATCCTCAAATTGCCAATCTAAAATTTTTGCACTGTTAACTACTGTGGGGGCTTGAGGGCAAATAAAACAAAATTTGACTCCTGAAATCTATCAGAGCAACTTGCCAAATCATCACTATTTTTGTAAAAGACTTGCAGTTGATCCTTATTGAATGGAATTAATATATTTGTTACTTATTTTCCAAAAAGTTTTACACTTCTTTTTCTTTTTTTTTTAATTAATTGTTCCACCAAGTTGGGATAAGATAAAACTATTTTTCTTGGGGTCATTGGTAGATGGAACCAATGGGCCTTCTTGTCACAAGCATCCTGTAGGTATACATTTTGTGGCAAGAATAATTTAATCTCCTCTTTTGGCAATATTAATCTTAATTACTGATCATTTAAAGCCTCATTCACTTTAACAAAAGCCAACTCTGTCTCACTAGTCAACCTTTTCTTAGAACTGGGATTAGGATTGTTTTTTTTAAGCAATCAAACAAAAGGCTTTAAATCTACAGAAGTCAGTTTTAAATGTGGGCATATCCAATTAATATCACCTAATAATTTTTGGAAATCATTTAAAGTTAGTAAACAATCTCTCAGCAGCTTTAAAGGGACATTATCAGTTTTAAAACTTTTGGCAGACCTAAATATAAGAAGCAGGAAAAGAGGTGTTACACAATATCTTTATAAGCTTTTTCAATGATCTTGGTATAACCCAAATCTGGTCTATAGCCTTTTAGATGACAAGTAACCATTTAATCTTTGCTTGCATACTTCCAGCAACGGGGAGCTCACTACTCACCAAGGTTTTAAACTCTCTCTCACCTCTTATTTTATAGCATTTCCATCTTGCATACCACTTTCTCTAATCCTATGAACTCATTTTCAGTAGTATATGTTGGCCAGGAGCTGGGCCAGTCTCTCAGCAATGTAAGAAACGTCTTGTCTATTGTCTAACAGCCATGACATTTTATATCCTTGAATTAAAAAATCTTTTAAAGACCTAGAAGCTGCAATATTCTGCACCCAAAAAGCTAGATCTAGATCCTCTGGGGCTTTTTTTGTCTGGTTTTTCTGTCTGGTAATAAGGTAAAAGCAAAAGCTGTGCTATTTTTTTTTAATTTTTATTAATTGCACAGTTTTAGCAGGTGGCGAGATCAAAACTTCAATTTTTTCAGTATAATCAGAATTTACTACACAAGACACTACCGAAATTTTTTGAAAAGAAAGCAAGCTATGCCCCAGCACAAGTCTTACCATGTCCTCAGGCAGGGGACTAGCCACTCCCATTGGAATCTGAGTCAGGAGTTATTATTATTGAGGTGGTGGAACTGAGGTCCAGGCCTGAGCTACCTGGGGTTGTTTGGTACGGGTTGTTGTCTCTGTTTAGCAGGACATTTTGGCAAAAAATGTTCTATTTGGCCTCAAGAGAAACATTTTGCATTTGTAAAGTCCTTTTTATTACGAATATTTTTCTTTCTTTTTTTCTGTTTTTCTTCCTTTTTTGGGGGGGGGGAGGTGAGGCCCCTCCTGAGGGGATTTTATGCAAGGAGCAAGCTCTGTTTTAAAAGCTCTTTTGCTCAAAAATATTGTCACTATCGTTTTCAAACTTAAGCCATGTTTTGGGAGGCTTTGGATATAAAGTGGGGAGTTCTTAAGCCCTGGGGAGGCGCAAGCAGAGGTTGCAGTGGTCGCCTTAAATAAGATACCTTTTTTAAAGATTTGGTTTGTGTAGAGGGGGAGGGGGCTCTCCAGGGCCCTCGGCCGCTGCGTCCTGTAAGCACCCTCCTTCCTCGGGAGGAAGAGTACTGTCTGTCTCCTTTTGTTTGCCAATGGCAGAAAATATGATCTGCGTAGAAGGTGGAGACCCACTACCATTAACTGCTATAGCCTCTCCCATAGGCTATCTAACAGCCTCATGACAGGGGTCCAGAACATTTGTAATCATACTTTACAGAGCAAAAGCATTTACAGGCCCATGCAAAGTATAATAAGTTTTTAGCTGTTTTCCAACTTCACCCAAGTATCTAAATCCCTTTTCTGGAAACCAAGGACATTGCTCTCGTAACACTAGCCTTTTAATCTTTAATTTGTCTTTTTTGTTTAACAGTTACAAAATTACTTGTATAAAGAGGTGTCATTGTTTTGAGTCATTGTTACCCCTGTCAGAAAATTAAGAGTTATAGAAAAGTCTGCCTTGACAAAAAGGTTTTACCTTAGCCAAGGGGGGTTTTGTTTTTAACCCTAAGATAGCAGGTTTCTTTTCAACCTCTAGAGCACCAGGTTTCTCTTAAACCCTTGAACACTTCCCACTCCTCTTCACCCTGTCTATCCTACAGGGGGGTCCGCGGCACCCTGAGTGGGGTCCTAGCCGTCCCGAATACTCAACACTGGGGGAGTACCCGAAAGTACTCCTGGGGGAGTGATTAAGTCACTCTGGGGGGAGCAACAGAGAGTGCTCCGGGGGGAGCAACGGAGAGTGCTCTGGGGGGAGATTTTGCTCCGAGGAACCTACCTTCGAATAGCCTGTTCCGGACGCCACTTGCAGGGGTCCAGCCCCGGTGGATCCAGGGAATTCGAAGGGTGGACGGCGTTGGCGTGGAAAGACTTCTTTATTTATTAATATAAGATTAGATTAAGAAACTGTAGCATAGTAGGAAGATTAAGTGGAGGAAGAGGGCTGAATAGCTTGGTTTACGCGGAAGGCCACTAAAATTCCAGACAAGGAATTTGCACCATCTACATTGGGCCACTGGCACCCGCTTGAATATCTAAGGGTGCCTCACCTTAAGCTCCCTTTCCTGCGGTTCTTAACAGCCAGGGCAAGTAAGTAGACCTGGAGAGCCTCCGCGCCCCAGGTGGAGATTCAGCCTGAAGTTAAAGAGCAGAGAGAGGGAAGGGAGAGAAGAAAAGAGAGAGAAAAACACGGGGGGAGCCAGAGTCCCAAGAAACCAGGCCGAGAGACTAGTTCGAGAAGCTGGCCCGAGAAACTGGCCCCCCTCCTTTATTGTTCAGAAGGCCTTTGATACACAGAGATCAATGGGTAACACAAAATTATGTAGCATTCGCAACCCAGATTCTTTCCGTATATCATTTTGTATACAAAAGGTCTCAGGTGATTTACATTATCTTCTGGCCAAGAGGCTTGTTAACACTTTTTGGCTCTCTTCCTTAATGAATGTTAATTTTGTTTCCCCTCAAGCGTTTTTCTTTAATCTGCATCTCCTTAAAGCATTAAAGTTACATCTCTATAGAACAAAGGTGCAGTGGGATATAACAAAGAAGGTACTTAACTCAAAGATCTAGTGTTGCTAATACCAGGTCTACTACTTGTTTTTCTATACAACAACTATATCTAAAAATAAAGGATATGAAAATTTGGCAGCAAGCATTGACTCAACAAATGAAACTTTTTCATCAGTCCTATTCTAAAGATTTAGACTCTTCAGAAGCCCCTACATTCCTAGGATGTTTTAAGCTTCCTTTGCCTCCTGTGGTCAGGAGGCCTCAAACAATCAAATGTGCAGCTGTACGAGTCCTGCAGGCAGGCTAGAAAGCCATCAGAGGGGTTTTTAATTGAAACACTCTTTCAAATGAAGAAAACTAAAGCCCTGAATTGACATTTTCCAGAAAATGTCAGAAGAGTGGAAAAGCAGAGCACAAAAGCCGGCAGATTTTTGTTGGGGTACATGCTTAGGAATTTCCAGAGGGGTCCCTGAAGTCTGAGCACGCCTTGTGTATGTCAGCTTCCTTCCTCATGACCTTGTCACGGGCGGGCTTCTTCACACTGGCTCCCGGCACGACGGGAAGCGTGACACTGCTGCTACAGCACGGGAGTAAAGCACCATTGCATGCCCCCATTCGAGCCGAGGACTAACTCTCCTGGGGAGATTCAAAAATAACCCCAAGATCTATGTCAGTCATGGAGAGGAATCCTCAGGTTCCGGCTCAGACTCCACACAAGATATTAGGTCCCGGCATCCACGGGAGAGGAATCCCGGCAGGCTCCCAAGCAACTCGCATGGGGACTGGCATTTACTAAGGTCACCAGAGCGGGTCCCTGAGGTCCCCGTCGGAAGACCAGAGCACCTGCCCCAACTCGAGAAAATCAAGAAGGCTCTCCCCTCCAAGCCAGATGAGGCCTATTTCCACTGAGGGCGTCTCGAGGCTAATCACACCTAACCTCTGGAACTTCCAAAGGGTCCTTCACACCCTTGCTGCAACTCAAAAAGTTCCCCAACATACCCATCTCCACTTGAGAGGAAGCACGAGGGTCCCGCCCACATCCAGAGGAGCCCCGTTTCCACCTCGTAGCTAGAGGAGTGATCCTATCCCTGCTTGGCTGGGAAATAATTCCCGGTGTTCCCGTCGCATCTCAAGAGGAGGCGCTCTCCACAGGAAAGGCGAGAGGAACTCCAGGGTCGTGCCACCATTCCCAGAGTCCCCCAGATGACTCAGTCCATCCAGGGAAACCTGTTTTCCCTGCACTGCCTCGACTTTCAAGCCGAGGATCGACTCACAGCACGGTGGGTTGTGGGACAACCCTGTGGGAAAGCCTCGTGGGAAAGCCTTGAGGGAAAGCCACAGATCCCTTGATCCACGCGAAGAGAAGCATGACACTGATGCTACAGCTCGGGAGGAAAGCACACGTGCATGCCCCCACTCGAGACGAGGACTGATTCCTCTGGGGAGACTCCAGAAGTACCCCAAGATCCATGTCAGCACTGGAGAGGAATCCTCAGGTTCCGGCACCGACTCCACACAAGGTCTTAGGCCGCGGCATCGAAGGGAGAGGAATCCCGAGAGGCCCCCAAGCAACTCGCTTGGGAACTGGCCTTTCCTGATGCCACCAGAGCGGGTCCCTGAGGTCCCCGTCGTAAGTCGAGAGCACCTGCCGCAGCTGGAGAAAATCCAGCAGGTTCTCCCCTCCAGGCGAGATGAGGCCCATTTCCGCTGAGGCGTCTCGAGGCTAATCATATCTGACATCTGGAACTTCCAATCGGTCCTTCACACTCTGGCTGCAACTCAAGAAGTTCCCCGACATACCCGTCTCCACTCGAGAGGAAGCACGAGAGTCCCGCCCAATCCAGAGGAGCCCCGTTTGCCCCTCCTAGCTCGAGCGGAGGGATCCTTTCCCTGCGTGTTCGGGAAAGAATTCCCGGCGTTCCCGTCGCATCTCAAGAGGAGGCGCTCTCCACAGGAAAGCCGAGAGGAACTCCAGGGTCGTGCCACCATTCCCAGAGTCCCCCAGATGTCTCAGTCAATTCCAGGGAAACCTTTTTTCCCTGCACTGCCTCCACTTTCAAGCCGAGGACCGACTCACACCACGGTGGCACCTGGGACAGCCCTGTGGGAAAGCCTCATGGGAAAGCCTCGTGGGAAAGCCTCGAGGGAAAGCCACAGATCGCTTGATCCAGGCGAAGGGAAGCCTGACACTGCTGCTAGAGCTCGGGAAGAAAGCGCACGTGCATGCCCCACTCGAGACGAGGACCGACTCCATTGAGGAGACTCCAGAAGTACCCCAAGATCCATGTCTGCACTGGAGTGGAATGCTCAGGTTCCAGCACCGACTCCACACAAGGTCTTAGGCCCCGGCATCGAAGGGAGAGGAATCCCTAGAGGCCCACGAGCAACTCGCATGGGCTCTGGCCTTTCCTGAGGCCACCAGAACGGGTCCCTGAGGTCCCCGTTTGTAAGTTGAGAGCACCTGCCGCAACTCGGAAAAATCCAGGAGGTTCTCCCGTCCAGGCGAGATCAGGCCTATTTCTGCTGAGATATCTCGAGGCTAATCACATCTAACATCTGGAACTTCCAAAGGGTCTTTCACAACCTTGCAGCAACTCAAGAAGTTCCCCGACATACCCGTCTCCACTCGAGAGGAAGCACGAGAGTTCTGCCCACATCCAGAGGAGCCCGTTTCCGCCTCCTAGCTCGAGAGGAGGGATCCTTTCCCTGCGTGGTCGGAAAGAATTCCCGACGTTCCCTTCGCATCTCAAGAGGAGGCCCTCTCCACAGGAAAGGCGAGAGGAACTCCAGGGTCGTGCCACCATTCACAGAGTCCCCCATATGTCTCAGTCCATTCCAGGGAAACCTGATTTTCCTGCACTGCCACGAATTTCAAGCCGAGGATCGATTCACACCACGGTGGCATGTGGGACAGCCCTGTGGAAAGCCTCGTGGGAAAGCCTCTGGGAAAGCCTCGTGGGAAGTGGGAAAGCCTCGTGGGAAAGCCTCGAGGAAAAGCCACAGATCCCTTGATACACGCGAAGGGAAGCGCGACACTGCTGCTACAGCTCGGGAGGAAAGCGCACGTACATGCCCCCACTCGAGACGAGGACTGACTCCCCTGGGGAGACTCCAGAAGTACCCCGAGATCCATGTCAGCACCGGAGAGGAATCCTCAGGTTCCGGCACCGACTCCACACAAGGTCTTAGGCCCCAGAATCGACAGGAGAGGAATCCCGAGAGGCCCCCAAGCAACTCGCATGGGACTGGCCTTTCTAGAGGCCACCAGAACGGGTCCCTGAGGTCCCCGTCGTAAGTCGAGAGCACCTGCCGAACTCGAGAAAATCCAGGA
>NW_017215119.1:0-14165 GCF_001704415.2 Capra hircus
TCGACGGGAGAGGAATCCCGAAGGCCTCGAGCAACTCGCATGGGGGGCCTTTTTGGCCTTTCCTGAGGCCAAGGGGTCCCTGAGGTTCCCGTCGTAAGTCGAGAGCACCTGCCGCAACTCGAGAAAATCCAGGAGGTTCTCCCCTCCAGGCGAGATGAGGCCCATTTCCGCTGAGGCGTCTCGGAGGCTAATCACAACTAAACTCTGGAACTTCCAAAGGGTCCTTCACACCCTTGCTGGCAACTCAAGAAGTTCCTCCGACATACCCAACTTCCACTCGAGAGGAAGCACGAGAGTCCCGCCCACATCCAGCAGGAGCCCCGTTTCCGCCTCCTAGCTCGAGAGGAGGGATCCTTTCCCTGCGTGGTCGGGAAAGAATTCCCGGCGATTCCCTGTCGCATCTCAAGATGGAGGCGCTCTCCACAGGATAGGCGAGAGGAACTCCAGGGTCGTGCCACCATTCCCAGAGTCCCCCAGATTTCTCAGTCCATTCCAGGGAAACCTGTTTTCCCTGCATTGCCTTCGACTTTCAAGCCGAGGATCGACTCACACCACGGTGGCACGTGGGACAGCCCTGTGGGAAAGCCTCGTGGGAAAGCCTCATGGGAAAGCCTCGAGGGAAAGCCCCTGATCCCTTGATCCACGCGAAGGAAAGCGTGACACTGCTGCTACAGCTCGGGAGGAAAGCGCACGTGCATGCCCCCACTCGAGACGAGGACTGACTCCCCTGGGGAGACTCCAGAAGAACCCCAAGATCCATGTCAGCACTGGAGAGGAATCCTCAGGTTCCGGCACTGACTCCACACAAGGTTTTAGGCCCCAGCATCGATCGGGAGCAGGAAACCCGAGAGGCCCCGAGGCCCGAGCAACTCGCAAGGGGACTGGCCTTTCCTGAGGCCACCAGAGCGGGTCCCTGATGTCCCCGTCGTAAGTCGAGAGCACCTGCCGCAACTCGAGAAAATCCAGGAGGTTCTCCCCTCCATTCGAGATGAGGCCCATTTCCACTGAGGCGTCTTGAGGCTAATCACACCTAAACTCTGGAACTTCCAAAGGGTCCTTCACACCCTTGCTGCAACTCAAGAAGTTCCCCGACATACCCGACTCCACTCGAGAGGAAGCACGAGAGTCCCGCCCACAACCAGAGGAGCCCCGTTTCCGCCTCCTAGCTCGAGAGGAGGGATCCTTTCCCTGCGTGGTCGGGAAAGAATTCCCGGCCTTCCCGTCGCATCTCAATTGGAGGCGCTCTCCACAGGAAAGGCGAGAGGAACTCCAGGGTCGTGCCACATTCCCAGAGTCCCCCAGATGTCTCAGTCCATTCCAGGGAAACCTGTTTTCCCTACACTGCCTCGACTTTCAAGCCGAGGATCGACTCACACCACGGTGGCACGTGGGACAGCCCTGTGGGAAAGCCTCGTGGGAAAGCCTCATGGGAAAGCCTCGAGGGAAAGCCCCTGATCCCTTGATCCACGCGAAGGGAAGCGTGACACTGCTGCTACAGCTCGGGAGGAAAGCGCACTTGCATGCCCCCACTCGAGACGAGGACTGACTCCCCTGGGGAGACTCCAGAAGTACCCCAAGATCCATGTCAGCACTGGAGAGGAATCCTCAGGTTCCGGCACCGATTCCACACAAGGTCTTAGGCCCCGGCTTCGACGGGAGAGGAATCCCGAGAGGCCCCCGAGCATCTCGCATGGGGACTGGCCTTTCCTGAGGCCACCAGAGCGGGTCCCTGAGGTCCCAGTCGTAAGTCGAGAGCACCTGCCGCAACTCGAGAAAATCCAGGAGGTTCTCCCCTCCAGGCGAGATGAGGCCCATTTCCGCTGAGGCGTCTGGAGGCTAATCGCATCTAACATCTGGAACTTCCAAAGGGTCTTTCACTCCTTTACTGCAACTCAAGAAGTTCCTCGACAAATCGGTCTCCGACTCGAGAGGAAGCACGAGATTCCCGCCCACATCCAGCAGAGACCCGTTTCCGCCTCCTAGCTCGAGAGTAGGGATCCTTTCCCTGCGTGGTCGGGAAAGAATTCCCGGCGTTCCCTTCGCATCTCAAGAGGAGGCGCTCTCCACAGGAATGTTGAGAGGAACTCCAGGGTTGTGCCACCATTCCCAGAGTCCCCCAGATGTCTCAGTCCATTCCAGGGAAACCTGTTTTCCCTGCACTGTCCCGACTTTCTAGCCGGGGTTGGACTCACACCACGGTGGCACGTGGGACAGCACTGTGGGAAAGCCTCGTGGGAAAGCCTTGATGGAAAGCCACAGATCCCTTGATCCACACGAAGGGAAGCGCGACACTGCTGCTACAGCTCGGTAGGAAAGTGCACGTGCATGCCCCCACTCGAGACGAGGACTGACTCCCCTGGGGAGACTCCAGAAGTACCCCAAGATCCATGTCAGCACTGGAGAGGAATCCTCAGGTTCCGGCACCGACTCCACACAAGATCTTAGGCCCCTGCATCGACGGGAGAGGAATCCCGAGAGGGCCTCGAGCAACTCGCATGGGGACTGGCCTTTCCTGACGCCACCACAGCGGGTCCCTGAGGTTCCCGTCGTAAGTCGAGAGCACCTGCCGCAACTCGAGAAAATCCAGGAGGTTCTGCCCTCCAGGCGAGATGAGGCCCATTTCCGCTGAGGCGTCTCGAGGCTAATCACATCTAACATCTGGAACTTCCAAAGGGTCCTTCACACCCTTGCTGCAACTCAAGAAGTTCCCCGACATACCCGTCTCCACTCGATAGGAAGCACGAGAGTTCCGCCCGTATCCAGAGGAGCCCCGTTTCCACCTCCTAGACCGAGAGGAGGGATCCTTTCCCTGCGTGGTCGGGAAAGAATTCCCGGCATTACCGTCGTATCTCAAGAAGAGGCGCTCTGCACAGGAAAGGCCAAAGAAACTCCAGGGTCGTGCCACCATTCCCAGAGTCCCCCAGATGTCTCAGTCCATTCCAGGGAAACCTGTTTTCCCTGCACTGCCTCGACTTTCAAGCCGAGGATCGACTCACACAAACGGTGGCACGTGGGACAGCCTCTGTGGGAAAGCCTCGTGGGAAAGCATCGAGGGAAAGACACAGATCCCTTGATCCACGCGAAGGAGAAGCATGACACTGCTGCTACAGATCGGGAGGAAATCGCACGTGCATGCCCCACTCGAGATGAGGACTGACTCCCCTGGGGAGACTCCAGAAGTACCCCAAGATCCATGTCAGCACTGGAGAGGAATGCTCAGGTTCCGGCACGGACTCCACACAAGGTCTAGACCCCGGAATCTACGGGAGAGGAATCCCGAGAGGCCCCAGAGCAATCTCGCATGGGGACTGGCCTTTCCTGAGGCCACCAGAGGTGGGTCCCTGAGGTCCCCAGTCGTAAGTCCAGAGCACCTGCCGCAACTCGAGAAAATCCAGGAGGTTCCCCCATCCAGGCGAGATGAGGCCCATTTCCGCTGAGGCAACAAGGGGGTAATCACACTTAAACTCTGGAACTTCCAAAGGGTCCTTCACACCCTTGCTGCAACTCAAGAAGTTCCCTGACATACCCGTCTCTACTCAAGAGGATCCAAGGGTCCCGCCCATATCCAGAGTGGCCCCGTTTCCGCCTGCTAGCTCGAGAGGAGGGATCCTTTCCCTGCGTGGTCGGGAAAGTATTCCTAGCGTTCCCGTCTCATCTCAAGCGTAGGCGCTCTCCACAGGAAAGGCGAGAGGAACTCCAGTATCACGCCCCATTCCCAGAGTCCCCTGGATGTCTCAGTCCATTCCAGGGAAACCTTTTTTCCCTGCACTGCCTCGACTTTCAAGCTGAGGATCGACTCACACCACGGTGGCATGTGGGACAGCCCTGTGGGAAAGCCTCGTGGGAAAGTCTCCTGAGAAAGCCTCGAGGGAAAGCCACAGATCCCATGATCCACGCGAAGGGAAGCGTGACACTGCTGCTACAGCTCGGGAGGAAAACCCACGTGCATATCCCCGCTCGCGAAGAGGAATGACTCCCCTGGGAGACTCCAGAGGAACCCAAGATCCACCTCAGCACTGGAGAGGAATCCTCAGGATCCGGCACAGACTCCACACAAGGTCCTAGGGCCCGGCATCGACGGGAGAGGAATCCCGAGAGGCCCCCGAGCAACTGCATGGGGACTGGCCTTTCCTGAGGCCACCAGAGCGGGTCCCTGAGGTCCCAGTCGTAAGTCGAGAGCACCTGCCGCAACTCGAGAAAATCCAGGAGGTTCTCCCCTCCAGGCGAGATGAGGCCCATTTCTGCTGAGGCGTCTCGAGGCTAATCACACCTAACCTCTCGAACTTCCGAAGGGTCCTTCACACCCTTGCTGCAACTCAAGAAGTTCCCCGACATACCCGTCTCCACTCGAGAGGAAGCACGAGAGTCCCGCCCAAATCCAGAGCAGCCCCGTTTCCGCCTCATACCTCGAGCGGAGGGATCCTTTCCCTGCGTGGTCGGGAAAGAATTCCCGGCGTTCCCGTCGCATCTCAAGAGGAGGCGCTCTCCACTGGATAGGCGAGAGGAACTCCAGGGTCTTGCCACCATTCCCAGAGTCCCCCAGATGTCTCAGTCCATTCCAGAGAAACCTGTTTTCCCTGCATTGCGTCGACTTTCAAGCCGAGGATCGACTCACACCACGGTGGCACGTGGGACAGCCCTGTGGAAAGCCTCGTGGAAAAGCCTCTTGGGAAAGCGTCGAGGGAAAGCCACAGATCCGTTGATCCACGCGAAGGGAAGCGTGACACTGCTGCTACAGCTCGGGAGGAAAGCGCACGTGCATGCCCCCACTCGAGTAGAGGACTGACTGCCCTGGGGAGACTCCAGAAGTACCCCAAGATCTATGTCAGCACTGGAGAGGAATCCTCAGGTTACAGCACCGACTCCACACAAGACCTTAGTCTCCGACATCAAGGGGAGAGGAATCCCGAGAGGCCCCTGAGCTACTCACATGGGGACTGGCCTTTCCTGAGGCCAGCAGAACGGGTCCCTGAGGTCCCCGTCGTAAGTCGAGAGCACCTGCCGCAACTCGAGAAAATCCAGGGGGTTCTCCCCTCCAGGCGAGATGAGGCCCATTTCCACTGAGGCGTCTCGAGGCTAATTACACCTAACCTCTGGAACTTCCAAAGGGTCCTTCACACCCTTGCCGCAACTCAAGAAGTTCCCCGACATACCCGTCTCCACTCGAGAGGTAAGCACGAGATTCCCGCCCACATCCAGCAGAGACCCGTTTCCGCCTCCTAGCTCGAGAGGAGGGATCCTTTCCCTGCGTGGTCGGGAAAGAATTCCCGGCGTTCCCGTCACATCTCACGAGGAGGCGCTCTCTACAGGAATGGCGAGAGGAACTCCAGGGTCGTGCCACCATTCCCAGAGTCCCCCAGATGTCTCAGTCCATTCCAGGGAAACCTGTTTTCCCTGCACTGTCTCGACTTTCTAGCCGAGAATGGACTCACACCACGGTGGCACGTGGGACATCCCTGTGGGAAAACCTCGTGGGAAAGCCTCGTGGGAAAGCCTCGAGGGAAAGCCACAGATCCCTTGATCCAGGCGAAGGGATGCGTGACACTGCTGCTACAGCTCGGGAGGAAAGCGCACGTGCATGCCCCCACTCGAGACGAGGACTGACTCCCCTGGGGAGACTCCAGAAGTACCCCAAGAAGCATGTCAGCACTGGAAGAGGAATCCTCAGATTCCGGCACCGAAGCCACACAAGGTCTTAGGCCCCGGCATCGACGGGAGAGGAAACCCGAGAGGCACCCGTGCAACTCGCATGGGGACTGGCCTTTTCTGAGGCCACCAGAGCGGGTCCCTGAGGTCCCCGTCGTAAGTCGAGAGCACCTGTCGCAACTCGAGAAAATCCAGGAGGTTCTCCCCTCCAGGCGAGATGAGGCCCATTTCCACTGAGACGTCTCGAGGCTAATCAAACCTAACCTATGGAACTTCCAAAGGGTCCTTCACACCCTTGCTGCAACTCAAGAAGTTCCCCGACATACCCGTCTCCACTCGAGAGGAAGCAGGAAAGTCCCGCCCACATCCAGAGGAGCCACGTTTCCTCCTCATTGCTCGAGAGGTTTGATCCTTTCCCTGCGTGGTCGGGAAAGAATTCGCGGCATTCCCGTCCCACATCAAGAGGAGGCGCTCTCCAGAGGAAAAACGAGAGGAACTCCAGAGTCGTGCCCCCATTCCCAGAGTCCCCCAGATGTCTCAGTCCATTCCAGGGAAACCTGTATTCCCTGCACTGCCTCGACTTTCAAGCCGAGGATCGACTCACACCACAGTGGCACGTGGGACAGCCCTGTGGGAAAGCCTCGTGGGAAAGCCTCTTGCGAAAGCCTCGAGGGAAAGCCACAGATCAGTTGATACACGCGAAGGGAAGCGTGACACTGTTGCTACAGCTCGGGAGGAAAGCGCACGTGTATGCCCCCACTCGAGTAGAGGACTGACTGCCCTGGGGAGACTCCAGAAGTACCCCAAGATCCATGTCAGCACTGGAGAGGAATCCTCAGGTTCCGGCACCGACTCCACACAAGATCTTAGGCCCTGGCATCGACGGGAGAGGAATCCCGAGAGGCCCCCGAGCAACTCGCATGGGGACTGGCCTTTCCTGAGGCCACCAGAGCGGGTCCCTGAGGTCCCCGTCGTAAGTTGAGAGCACCTGCCGCAACTCTAGAAAATCCAGGAGGTTCTCCCCTCCAGGCGAGATGAGGCCCATTTCCACTGAGGCGTCTCGAGGCTAATTACACCTAACCTCTGGAACTTCCAAAGGGTCCTTCACACCCTTGCCGCAACTCAAGAAGTTCCCCGACATACCCGTCTCCACTCGAGAGGAAGCACGAGAATCCCGCCCACATCCAGAGGAGCCCTGTTTCCTCCTCCTAGCTCGAGGGGAGGGATCCTTTCCCTGCGTGGTCGGGAAAGAATTCCCGGCATTTCCGTCGCATCTCAAGAGGAGGCTCTCTCAACAGGAAAGGCGATAGGAACTCCAGGGTCGTGCCACCATTCCCAGAGTCCCCCAGATGTCTCCGTCCGTTCCAGGGAAACCTGTTTTCCCAGCACTGCGTCGACTTTCAATCTGAAGATCGACTCACACCACGGTGGCACGTTGGACAGCCCTGTGGGAAAGCCTCGTGGGAAAGCCTCGAGGGAAAGCCACAGATCCCTTGATCCACGCGAATGGAAGCGCGACAGTGCTGCTACAACTCGAGAGGAAAGCGCACGTGCATGCCCCCACTCGAGAGGAGGACTGACTCCACTGGGGAGACTCCAGAAGTACCCCAAGATCCATGTCAGCACTGGAGAGGAATCCTCAGGTTCCGGCACTGATTCCACACAAGGTCTTAGGCCCCGGCATCGACGGGAGAGGAATCCCGAGAGGCCCCCGAGCAACTCGCATGGGGACTGGCCTTTCCTGAGGCCACCAGAGCGGGTCCCTGAGGTCCCAGTCGTAAGTCGAGAGCACCTGCCGCAACTCGAGAAAATCCATTAGGTTCTCCCCTCCAGGCGAGATGAGGCCCTTTTCCGATGAGGCTCCTCAAGGCTAATCACAATTAAACGCTGGAATTTCCCACGGGTCCTTCACACCCTTGCTGCAACTCAAGAAGTTCCCCGTCATACCCGACTCCACTCGAGAAGAAGGACGAGAGTCCCGCCCACATACAGAGGAGCCCCGTTTCCGCCTCATAGCTCTAGAGGAGGGATCCTTTCCTTGCGTGGTCTGGAAAGTATTCCCGGCGTTTCCGTCGCATCTCAAGAGGAGGCGCTCTCCACTTGAAACGGGAGAGGAACTCCAGGTTCGTGCCACCGTTCCCACACTCCCCCAGATGTCTCATTCCATTCCACAGAAACCATTTTTCCCTACACTGCCTCGACTTTCAAGCTGAGGATCGACTCACACCACGGTGGCATGTGGGACAGCCCTGTGGGAAAGCCTCGTGGGAAAGTCTCCTGAGAAAGCCTCGAGGGAAAGCCACAGATCCCATGATCCACGCGAAGGGAAGCTTGACACTGCTGCTACAGCTCGGGTGGAAAACCCACGTGCATATCTCCACTCGCGACGAGGAATGACTCCCCTGGGAGACTCCAGAAGTACCCAAGATCCATGTCAGCACTGGAGAGGAATCCTCAGGATCCGACACAGACTCCACACAAGGTCCCAGGGCCCGGCATCGACGGGAGAGGAATCCCGAGAGGCCCCCGAGCAACTGCATGGGGACTGGCCTTTCCTGAGGCCACCAGAGCGGGTCCCTGAGGTCCCAGTCGTAAGTCGAGAGCACCTGCCGCAACTCGAGAAAATCCATTAGGTTCTCCCCTCCAGGCGAGATGAGGCCCTTTTCCGATGAGGCTCCTCGAGGCTAATCACACCTAAACGCTGGAATTTCCCAAGGGTCCTTCAGCACCCTTGCTGCAACTCAAGAAGTTCCCCGTCATACCCGACTCCACTCGAGAAGAAGGACGAGAGTCCCGCCCACATACAGAGGAGCCCCGTTTCCGCCTCATAGCTCTAGAGGAGGGATCCTTTCCCTGCGTGGTCGGGAAAGTATTCCCGGAGTTTCCGTCGCATCTCAAGAGGAGGCGCTCTCCACTTGAAACGGGAGAGGAACTCCAGGTTCGTGCCACCGTTCCCACACTCCCCGAGATGTCTCATTCCATTCCACGGAAACCTTTTTTCCCTGCACTGCCTCGACTTTCAAGCTGAGGATCGACTCACACCACGGTGGCATGTGGGACAGCCCTGTGGGAAAGCCTCGTGAGAAGGTCTCCTGAGAAAGCCTCGAGGGAAAGCCACAAATCCCATGATCCACGCGAAGGGAAGCGTGACACTGCTGCTACAGCTCGGGAGAAAAACCCACGTGCATATCCCCACTCGCGAAGAGGAATGACTCCCCTGGGAGACTCCAGAGGTACCCAAGATCCATGTCAGCACTGGAGAGGAATCCTCAGGATCCGGCACAGACTCCACACAAGGTCCCAGGGCCCGGCATCGACGGGAGAGGAATCCCGAGAAGCCCCCGAGCAACTGCATGGGGACTGGCCTTTCCTGAGGCCACCAGAGCGGGTCCCTGAGGTCCCAGTCGTAAGTCGAGAGCACCTGCCGCAACTCGAGAAAATCCAGGAGGTTCTCCCCTCCAGGCGAGATGAGGCCCATTTCTGCTGAGGCGTCTCGAGGCTAATCACACCTAACCTCTCGAACTTCCAAAGGGTCCTTCACACCCTTGCTGCAACTCAAGAAGTTCCCCGACATACCCGTCTCCACTCGAGAGGAAGCACGAGAGTCCCGCCCAAATCCAGAGCAGCCCCGTTTCCGCCTCATACCTCGAGCGGAGGGATCCTTTCCCTGCGTGGTCGGGAAAGAATTCCCGGCGTTCCCGTCGCATCTCAAGAGGAGGCGCTCTCCACCGGAAAGGCGAGAGGAACTCCAGGGTCTTGCCACCATTCCCAGAGTCCCTCAGATGTCTCAGTCCATTCCAGAGAAACCTGTTTTCCCTGCACTGCGTCGACTTTCAAGCCGAGGATCGACTCACACCACGGTGGCACGTGGGACAGCCCTGTGGAAAGCCTCGTGGAAAAGCCTCTTGGGAAAGCGTCGAGGGAAAGCCACAGATCCGTTGATCCACGCGAAGGGAAGCGTGACACTGCTGCTACAGCTCGGGAGGAAAGCGCACGTGCATGCCCCCACTCGAGTAGAGGACTGACTGCCCTGGGGAGACTCCAGAAGTACCCCAAGATCTATGTCAGCACTGGAGAGGAATCCTCAGGTTACAGCACCGACTCCCCACAAGAACTTAGGCTCCGGCATCAACGCGAGAGGAATCCCGAGAGGCCCCCAAGCTACTCACATGGGGACTGGCCTTTCCTGAGGCCACCAGAACGGGTCCCTGAGGTCCCCATCGTAAGTCGAGAGCACCTGCCACAACTCGAGAAAATCCAGGAGGTTCTCCCATCCAGGCGAGATGAGGCCCATTTCCGCTGAGGCGTCTGGAGTCTAATCACTTCTAATATCTGGAACTTCCAAATGGTCATTCACACCATTGCTGCAACTCAAGAAGTTCCCCGACATACCCGTCTGCACTTGAGACGAAGCACGAGAGTCCCGCCCACATCCAGAGGAGCCCCGTTTCCGCCTCCTACCTCGAGAGGAGGTATCCTTTCCCTGCGTGGTCGGGAAAGAATTCCCGGCATTTCCGTCGCATCTCAAGAGGAGGCGCTCTCCACAGGAAAGGCGAGAGGAACTCCAGGGTCGTGCTACCATTCCCAGAGTCCCCCAGATGCCTCAGTCCATTCCAGGGAAACCTGTTTACCCTGTACTGCCTCGACTTTCAAGCCGAGTATCGACTCACACCACGGTGGCACGTGGGACAGCCCTGTGGGAAAGCCTCGTGGGAAAGCCTCGAGGGAAAGCCTCGTGTGAAAGCCTCGAGGAAAAGCCACAGATCCCTTGATCCACGCGAAGGGAAGAACGACACTGCTGCTACAGCTCGGGAGGAAAGCGCATGTGCATGCCCCCACTCGAGACGAGGACTGACTCCCCTGGGGAGACTCGAGAAATACCCCAAGATCCATGTCAGCACTGGAGAGGAATTCTCAGGTTCCGGCACTGACTCCACACAAGGTCTTAGGCCCCAGCATCGACGGGAGAGGAATCCCGAGAGGCCCCCGAGCAACTTGCACGGGGACTTGCCTTTCCTGAGGTCACCAGAGCGGGTCCCTGAAGTCCCCGTCGTAAGTCGATAGCACCTGCCGCAACTCGACAAAATCCAGGAGGTTCTCCCCTCCAAGCGAGATGAGGCCCATTTCCGCAGAGGCGCCTCGAGGCAAATCACACCTAACCTCTGGAACTTCCAAAGGGTTCTTCACACCCTTGCTGCAACTCAAGAAGTTCCCTGACATACCCGTCTCCACTTGAGAGGAAGCACGAGAGTCCCGGCCACATCCAGAGGAGCCCCGTTTCCGCCTCCTAGCCTGAGATGAGGGATTCTTTCCCTGCGTGGTCCTGAAAGAATTCCCGGCGTTCCCGTCGCATCTCAAGAGGAGGCGCTCTCCACAGGAAAGGCGAGAGGAACTCCAGGGTCGTGCCACCATTCCCAGAGACAACCAGATGTCTCAGTCCATTCCAGGGAAAACTGTTTTCCCTGCACTGCCTCGACTTTCAAGCCGAGGATCGACTCAAACCACGGTGGCACGTGGGAAAGCCCTGTGTGAAAGCCTCGTCGGAAAGCCCCTGATCCCTTGATCCACGCGAAGGGAAGTACGACCCTGCTGCTACAGTTCGGGAGGAAAGCGCACGTGCATGCCCCCACTCGAGTCGAGGACTGACTCCCTTGGGGAGACTCCAGAATTACCCCAAGGTCCATGTCAGCACTGGAGAGGAATCCTCAGGTTCCGGCACTGACTCCACACAACGTCTTAGGCCCCGGCATCGACGGGAGAGGAATCCTGACAGGCCCCCGTGTAACTCGCAAGGAAATGGCCTTTCCTGAAGCCACCAGAGCGGGTCCCTGAGGTCCCGGTCATAAGTCGAGAGCACCTGCCACAACTCGATCAACTCCAGGAGGTTCTACCCTCCAGGCGAGATCAGGCCCATTTCCGCTGAGGCGTCCTGAGGCTAATCACACCTGTACACTGGAACTTCCGAAGGGTCCTCCACACCCTTGCTGCATCTCAAGAAGTTCCCCGACATACCCGTCTCCACTCGAGAGGAAGCACGAGAGTCCCGACCATATCCAGAAGAGCCCCGTTTCCACCTCCTAGCTCGAGAAGAGAGATCCTTTCCCTGCGTGCTCGGGAAAGAATTCCCGGCGTACCCGTCGCTTCTCAAGAGAAGGCACACTCCACAGGAAAGGCGAGAGGAACTCCAGGGTCGTGCCACCATTCGCAGAGTCCCCCAGATGTCTCAGTTCATTCCAGGGAAACCTGTTTTCCCTGCACTGTTTTGACTTTCAAGCCGAGGATCAACTCACACCACGGTGGCACGAGGGACAGCCCTGTGGGAAAGCCTCGTGGGAAAGCCTCATGGGAAAGCCTCCAGGGAAAGCCACAGATCCCTTGATCCAAGCATAGGGAAGCGTGACACTGCTGCTTCAGCTCAGGAGGAAAGCGCACGTGCATGCCCCCACTTGAGACGAGGACTGACTCCCCTGGGGAGACTCCAGAAGTACCCCAAGATCCATGTCAGCACTGGAGAGGAATCCTCAGGTTCCGGCACCGACTCCACACAAGGTCTTAGGCCCCGTGCATCGACGTGAGAGGAATCCCGAGAGGCCCCAGAGCAACTCGCATGGGGACTGGCCTTTCCTGAGGCCACCAGAGCGGGTCCCTGAGGTCCCCGTCGTAAGTCGAGAGCACCTGCCGCAACTCGAGAAAATCCAGGAGGTTCTCCCCTCCAGGCGAGATGAGGCCCATTTCCGCTGAGGCGTCTGGAGGCTAATCGCATCTAACATCTGGAACTTCCAAAGGGTCTTTCACTCCTTTACTGCAACTCAAGAAGTTCCTCGACAAACCGGTCTCCACTCGAGAGGAAGCACGAGATTCCCGCCCACATCCAGCAGAGACCCGTTTCCGCCTACCTAGCTCGAGAGTAGGGATCCTTTCCCTGCGTGGTCGGGAAAGAATTCCCGGCGTTCCCTTCGCATCTCAAGAGGAGGCGCTCTCCACAGGAATGTTGAGAGGAACTCCAGGGTTGTGCCACCATTCCCAGAGTCCCCCAGATGTCTCAGTCCATTCCAGGGAAACCTGTTTTCCCTGCACTGTCTCGACTTTCTAGCCGGGGTTGGACTCACACCACGGTGGCACGTGGGACAGCACTGTGGGAAAGCCTCGTGGGAAAGCCTTGATGGAAAGCCACAGATCCCTTGATCCACAGCGAAGGGAAGCGCGACACTGCTGCTACAGCTCGGTAGGAAAGTGCACGTGCATGCCCCCACTCGAGACGAGGACTGACTCCCCTGGGGAGACTCCAGAAGTACCCCAAGATCCATGTCAGCACTGGAGAGGAATCCTCAGGTTCCGGCACCGACTCCACACAAGATCTTAGGCCCCTGCATCGACGGGAGAGGAATCCCGAGAGGGCCTCGAGCAACTCGCATGGGGACTGGCCTTTCCTGACGCCACCACAGCGGGTCCCTGAGGTTCCCGTCGTAAGTCGAGAGCACCTGCCGCAACTCGAGAAAATCCAGGAGGTTCTGCCCTCCAGGCGAGATGAGGCCCATTTCCGCTGAGGCGTCCTGAGGCTAATCACACCTAAACTCTGGAACTTCCAAAGGGTCCTTCACACCCTTAGCTGCAACTCAAGAAGTTCCTCCGACATACCCGTCTCCACTCGAGAGGAAGCACGAGAGTCCCGCCCACATCCAGCAGGAGACCCGTTTCCGCCTCCTAGCTCGAGAGGAGGGATCCTTTCCCTGCGTGGTCGGGAAAGAATTCCCGGCTTCCCGTCGCATCTCAAGAGGAGGCGCTCTCCACAGGAAAGTCGAGACGAACTCCAGTGTCATGTCCAATATTCCCAGAGTCCCTGCAGATGTCTCAGTCCATTCCAGGGAAACCTGTTTTCCCTGCACTGCCTCGACTTTCAAGCCGAGGATCGACTCACACCACGGTGGCACGTGGGACAGCCCTGTGGGAAAGCCTCGTGGGAAAGCCTCATGGGAAAGCCTCGAGGGAAAGCCACAGATCCCTTGATCCACGCGAAGGGAAGCGTGACACTGCTGCTACAGCTCGGGAGGAAAGCGCACGTGCATGCCCCCACTCGAGACGAGGACTGACTCCCCTGGGAGACTCCAGAAGTACCCCAAGATCCATGTCAGCACTGGAGAGGAATCCTCAGGTTCCGGCACCGACTCCACACAAGGTCTTAGGCCCCGGCTATCGACGGGAGAGGAATCCCGAGAGGCCCCCGAGCATCTCGCATGGGGACTGGCCTTTCCTGAGGCCACCAGAGCGGGTCCCTGAGGTCCCAGTCGTAAGTCGAGAGCACCTGCCGCAACTCGAGAAAATCCAGGAGGTTCTCCCCATCCAGGCGAGATGAGGCCCATTTCACTGAGGCGTTGGAGGCTAATCACATTAACATCTGGAACTTCCAAAGGGTCATTCACTCCCTTTACTGCAACTCAAGAAGTTCCTCGACAAACCGGTCTCCGCTCGAGAGGAACACGAGATTCCCGCCCATCCAGCAGAGACCCCGTTTCCGCCTC
>NW_017215120.1:0-14164 GCF_001704415.2 Capra hircus
GATGTCTCAGTCCATTCCAGGAAAACCTGTTTCCCTGCACTGCCTCGACTTTCTGCCGAGGATTGACTCACACCACGGTGGCACGTGGGACAGCCCTGTAGGAAAGCCTCGTGGAAAGCCCCGTGGGAAAGCCTCGTGGGAAAGTCTCTAGGGAAAGCCACAGATCCCTTGATCCACGCGAAGGGAAGCATGAACTGCTGCTACAGCTCTGGAGGAAATCGCACGTGCATGCCCCACTCGAGACTACGACTGACTCCCCTGGGGAGACTCCAGAAGTACCCCAAGATCCATGTCAGCACTGGAGAGGAATCCTCAAGTTCCGGCACCGAATTCACACAAAGGTCGTAGGCCCCGGCATCGACGGAGAGGAATCCCGAGAGGCCCCTGAGCAACGCGCATGTGGACTGGCCTTTACTGAGTCCACCAGAGCGGGTCCCTGAGGTCCCCGTCATAAGTCGAGAGCACCTGCGCAACTCGAGAAAATCCAGGAGGTTCTCCCCTCCAGGCGAGATGAGGCCCATTCCGCTGAGGCGTCTGAGGCTAATCACACCTAACCTCTGGAACTTCCAAAGGGTCCTTCACACCCTTGCTGCAACTCAAGAAGTTCTCCGACATACCCGTCTCACTCGAGAGGAAGCACGAGAGTCCCACCCACATCCAGAGGAGCCCCCATTTCTGCCTCTTAGCTCCAGAGGTGGGATCCTTTCCGTGCGTTGTCTGGAAAGAATTCACCGAGTTCCCGTCGCAATTCAAGAGGAGGCGCTCTCCACAGGAAAGGCGAGAGGAACTCCAGTGTCGTGCCACCATTCGCAGAGTCCCCCAGATGTCTCAGTCCATTCCAGGGAAACCTGTTTTCCCTGCACTGCCTCGACTTTCAAGCCGAGGATCGACTCACACCACGGTGGCACGTGGACAGCCTGTGGGAAAGCTTCTTGGGAAAGCCTCGTGGAAAGCCTCGAGGGAAAGCCACAGATCCCTTGATCCAACGTGAAGGAAAGCGTGACATTGCTGCTACAGCTCGGGAGGAAAGCCCACGTGCATGCCTCCCCTCGACGAGGACTGACTCCCCGGGGAGACCTCAGAAGTACCCCAAGATCCATGTCAGCACCGGAGAGGAATCCTCAGGTTCTGGCACCGACTCCACACAAGGTCTTAGGCCCCGCATAGACGGGAGAGGAATCCCGAGAGGCCCCGAGCAACTCGCATGGGGCCTGGCCTTTCCTGAGGGCACCAGAGCGGGTCCCTGAGGTCCCCGTCGTAAGTCGAGGGCACCTGCCGCAACTCGAGAAAATCCAGGAGGTTCTACCCTCCAGGCGAGATGAGGCCCATTACCGCTGAGGCGTCTCGAGGCTAATCACACCTAACCTATGGAACTTACAAAGGGTCCTTCACGCCCTTGCTGCAACTCAAGAAGCTCCCCACATACCCGTCTCCACTCGAGAGGAAGCCCGAGAGTCCCGCCCACATCCAGAGGAGCCCCGTTACTGCCTCCTAGCTCGAGAGGAATCAGTCAAGTATTCCCGGAGTTCCCGTCTCATCTCAAGAGGAGGCGCTCTCCACAGGAAAGGCGAGAGGAACTCCAGATTCGTGCACCCATTCCCAGAGGCCCCCAGATGTCTCAGTCCATTCCATGGAAACCTGTTTCTCCTGCACTGCCTCAACTTTCTAGCCTAGGATCGACACACAACACGGTGGCACGTGGGACAGCCTTTGGGAAAGTCTCGTGGGAAAGCCTCGTGGAAAAGACTCGTGGAAAGCCTCGAGGGAAAGCCGCAGATACCTTGATCCACGCGAAGGGAAGCGTGACACTGCTGCTACAGCTCGGGAGGAAAGCGCACGTGCATGCCCCCACTCGAGATGAGGACTGACTCCCCTGGGGAGACTGGAGAAGTACCCAAGATCCTTGTCAGCACTGCAAAGGAATCCTCAGGTTCCGGCACCGACTCCACACAAGGTCTTAGGCCCTGGCATCGACGGGAGAGGAACCCGAGAGGGCCCTGAGTAACTCGCATGGGGACTGGTCTTTCCTGAGGCCACCAGAGCGGGTCTCTGAGGTCCCTGTCGTAAGTCGAGAGCACCTGCCGCAACTCGAGAAAATCCAGGAGGTTCTCCCCTCCAGGCGAGATGAGGCCCATTTCCGCAGAGGCGACTCGAGGCTTATCACACCTGACCTCTGGAACTTCCAAAGGGTCCTTCAC
Organism: Capra hircus; assembly: GCF_001704415.2. NCBI lineage: Eukaryota > Metazoa > Chordata > Mammalia > Artiodactyla > Bovidae > Capra > Capra hircus. The sequence continues at coordinate 2,199 of NW_017215120.1, forward strand.
ACCCTTGCTGCAACTCAAGAAGTTCCCCGACATACCCGTCTTCACTCGAGAGGAAGCACGAGAGTCCCGCCCACATCCAGAGGAGCCCCTTTTCCGCCTCCTAGCTCGAGAGGAGGTATCATTTCCCTCGTGGTCGGGAAAGAATTTCCGGCGTTCCCGTCGCATCTCAAGAGGAGGCGCTCTCCACAGGAAAGGCGAGAGGAACTCCAGGGTCGTGCCACCATTCCCAGAGTCCCCCAGATATTTCAGTCCATTCCAGGAAAACTGTTTTCCCTGCACTGCCTCGAATTTCAAGCCGAGGATCGACTCTCACCAAGGTGGCACGTGGGACAGCCCTGTGGGAAAGCCTCGTGGGAAAGCCTCGTGGGAAAGCCTCGAGGGAAGCCACAGATGCCTTGATGCACGCGAAGGGAAGCGTGACACTGCTGCTACAGCTCGCGAGGAAAGCACACGTGCATGCCTCCCCTCGAGACGAGCACTCACCCCTGGGGAGACTCCAGAAGTACCCCAAGATCCATGTCTGCCTGGAGAGTATCCTCAGGTTCCGGCACCGACTCCACAAAGAACTTAGGCCCCGGCATCTACGGGAGTGGAATCCGAGAGTCCCCCGAGCAACTCGCATGGGGACTGGCATTTCCTGAGGCATAAGAGCGGGTCCCTGAGGTCCCCGTCGTAAGTCGAGAGCACCTGCCGCAACTCGAGAAAATCCAGGAGGTTTTCCCCTCCAGGCGAGATGAGGCCCATTTCCGCTGAGGCGTCAGGAGTCTAATCACACCTAACTTCAGGAACTTCCAAAGGGTCCTTCACACCCTTGCTGCAACTCAAGAAGTTCCCCGACATACGCGTCTCCATTTGAGAGGAAGCACGAGAGTCCCGCCCACATCCAGAGGAGCCCCGTTTCCGCCTCCTAGCTCGAGAGGAGGGATCCTTTCCCTGCGTGGTCGGGAAAGAAATTCCCGGCGTTCGCGCGGCGCATCTCAAGAGGAGGCGCTCTCCACAGGAAAGGCAAGAATGAACTCGAGGGTCGTGCCACCATTCCCAGAGTCCGCCAGAAAATTCCTTGTCGGGAATTTTATTGGCCTTCCGCGTAAACCTAGCTATTCAGCCTTTTGCCTCCAGTTAATCTTCTTACTACCCTATAATTTCTTAATCTAATCTTACATTAATAAATACACAAGACATTCCACGTCAACGCCGTCCATCCGTCGAATTCCCTGGGTGCAGCGGGGCTGGACACCGGCAGACTGAGCCTATCTGGGGACTCTTGGAATGATGTCACGACACTGGAGTTTCTTCTCGCCTTTCCTGTGGATAGCGCCTCCTCATGAGATGCGACAGGAACACCGGGAATTCTTTCCGGAACATACAAGGAAAGGATACCTGACCGCGAGGTACGAGGCGGAAACGGGGGCTCCTCTGCATGTGGGCGGGACTCTCGTGCTTCCTCTCGAGTGGAGTCAGGTATGTTGGGGAACTTCTTGAGTTGTAGCAAGGGTGTGAAGGACCCTTTGGAAAGTTCCAGAGGTTAGGTATGATTAGCCTCCAGACGCCTCAGAGGAAAAGGGCCTCATCTCGCTGGAGGGGAGAACCTCCTGGATTTTCTCGAGTTGCGGCTGGTGCTTTCGACTTACGACGGGGACCTCAGGGACCCGCTCTGGTGTCCTCAGGAAAGGCCCAGTCCCCATGTGAGTTGCTCGGGGTCCTCTCGGGATTCCTCTCCCTTCGACGCCGGGGCCTAAGACCTTGTGTGGAGTCGGTTTCCGGAACCTGAGGATTCCTCTCCAGTGCTGACATGCATCTTGCGGTACTTCTGGAGTCTTCCCAGGGGAGTCAGTCCTCGTCTCGAGTGAGGGCATGCACGTTCGCTTTCCTCCCGAGCTGTAGCAGAACTGTCACGCTTCCCTTCGCGTGGATCAAGGGATCTGTGGCTTTCCCTCGAGGGCTTTCCCACGAGGCTTTCCCACAAGGCTGTCCCACGTGCCACCATCGTGTGAGTCGGTCCTCCGCGTGAACGTCGAGGCAGTTCAGGGTAAACAAGTTCCTCTGGAAAGGACTGAGACATCTGGGGGACTCTTGGAATGGTGGAACGACCCTGGAGTTCCTCTCACCTTTCTTGTGGAGCGTGCCTCCTCTTGAGATGCGACAGGTACGACAGGAATTTTTTCCCGGCCAATCAGGGAAAGGATCCCTCATCTTGAGCCAGGAGGGGGAATTGGGGCTCCTCTGGATGTGGGTGGTACCCTGGTGATTCCTATATAGTGGCGACGGGTCTCTCGTGGAACTTCTTGAGTTGCAGCTATGGTGTGAAGGACCCTTTGGAAGTTCCAGAGGTTAGGGGTGATTAGCCTCGAGACGTCTCAGTGGAAATGGGCCTCATCTCGCCTGAAGGGGAGAATCTCCTTCATTTTCTCGAGTTGTGGCAGGTGCTCTCGACTTACGACGGGGACCTCAGGGACCCTTTCTGTTGGCTTTAGGAAAGACCAGTCCCCATGCAAGTTGCTAGAGGGCCTCTCGGGATTCCTCACCGGTACATGCTGGGGCCCAAGACCTTGTGTGGAGTGGGGGCCAGAACCTGAGTATTCCTCTCCAGTGCTGACATGTTTTTTGGTATACTTCTGAAGTCTCCCAAGGGGAATCAGTCCTCGTCTCGAGTGGGGGCATGCGCATGCGCATGCCCCTTCCTCCCGAGCTGTAGCAGCAGTGTCATGCTTCCCGTCGCGTGGATCAATGGATCTGTGGCTTTTCCTCTAGGCTTTTCCTAGAGGCTTTCCCACGAGGCTTTCCCACAGGGCTGTCCCCCGTGCCACCGTTTTGTGAGGCGATCCTCGGCATGAAAGTTTAGGCACTCTGTAAAAACAAGATCCTCTGGAATGGACTGAGACATCTGGGGACGCTTGAAATGGTGGCACGACCATGGAGTTCCTCTCTCCCTTCCTGTGGAGAGCGGCCTCCACCTGAGATGCGACGGGAATGCCGGAAGTTCTTTCCCGACCAAGCAGGGAAAGGATCCCTCATCTCTAGCTAGGAGGATGAAACGGGGCTACTCTGGATGTGGGCAGGACCCTCGTGTTTCCTCTCGAGTGGAGATGGGAATGTCGGGGAACTTCTTGAGTTGCAGCAAGGGTGTGAAGGACCCTTTGGAAGTTCCAGAGATTAGATGTAATTAGCCTCGAGACACCTCATTGGAAATGGGCCTCATCTCGCCTGGAGGGGAGAACCTCCTGGATTTTCTTGAGTTGCGGCAGGTGCTCCCGACTTACGACGCGGACCTCAAGGACCCGCTCTGGTGGCTTCATCAAAGGCCAGTCCCCATGCCAGATGCTGGGGGGTTCTCTTGATAACTCTCCTGTTGATGCCCGGGCCGAACAACTTGTGTGGATTCGGGGCCGGAACCTGAGGTTTCCTCTGCAGTGCTGACATGGATATTGGGGTTCTTCTGGAGTCTACCCTGGAGAGTCAATCCTCCTCTCAAGTGAGGGCACGCACTTGTGCTTTCCTCCCGAGCTGTAGCAGCAGGGTCACGCTTCCCGTCGTGTGGATCAAGGGATCTGTGGCTTTCCCTGGAGGCTTTCCCACGAGGCTTTCTCACAGGGCTTTCCCTCGTGCCACCGTGGTGTGAGTTGATCCTCAGCGTGAAAGTCGAGGCAGTGCAGGGAAAACAGGTTCCTCTGGATTGGACTGATGCTGGGATCCAGTATGAGGACTCCCGCCCGTGATAACGTCATGAGGAAGAAAGCTGACATAGGCATGGTGTGTTCAGACTTCAGGGACCCCTCTGGAAGTTCCTATGCACATACCCCAACAAAAATCTGCCGGCTTTTTTGCTCTGCTTTTCCACTCTTCTGACATTTTTTGGAAAAAGTCAATTCAGGGCTTTAGTCTTCAGCATTTGAAAGAGTGTTTCAATCCAAAAACCCCTCTGAATGCTTTCTAGCCTGCCTGCAGGACTCGTACAGCTGGGCATGTGATTGTTTGAGGCCTCCTTTCCCCAGGAGGCACAGGAAGCTTAAAGCATCCTAGGAATGTAGGGGCATCCGAGGAGTCAAAATCTTTATAATAGGACTGATTAAAAGTTTCATTTTTTGGGTCAATGCTTGCTGCTAAATTTTCATATCCTTTATTTTTAGATAGAGTTGGTATATTAAAAAAACAAGTAGTAGACCTGGTATTAGCAACATTAGATCTTTGAGTTAAGTACCTTCTTTGTTATAACCCACTGCACCTTTGTTTTATAGAGATGTAACTTTAATGCTTTAAGGAAATGCAGATTAAAGAAAAACACTTCAGAGGAAAAAAAATTAACATTCATTAAGGAAGAGAGCCAAAAAGTGTTTAACAAGCCTCTTGGCCAGAAGATAATGTAAATCACCAGAGACCATTTGTATACAAAATGATGTACAGAAAGAGTCTGGGGTGCGAACGCTACATAATTTTGTGTTACCCATTGAACTCCATGTTTTATCAAAAGTATAAAAGGCTTTATGAACAATAAAGGATGGGGCCAGTTTCTTGGACCAGTTTCTCGAACTAGTCTCTCGGCCTGGTTTCTTGAGACTCAGGCTCCCCCCGTGTCTTTTTCTCTCTTTCTTCTTCTCTCCCTTTCCTTCTCTCTGCTTTTTACTTTAACTTCAGGCTGAATCACCACCAGGGGCGCGAAGGCTCGCCAGGTCTACTTACTTGCCTGGCTGTTAAGACCTGCACAAAAGGGAGCTTAAGGTGTGGCACCCTTAGATATTCAAGCAGGGGCTGGTGGCCCAACGTAGATGGTGAAAATTCTTTGTCTGGAATTTTATTGGCCTTCCACGTAAACCAAGCTATTCAGCCCTTTTCCTCCAGTTAATCTTCTTACTACACTATAATTTCTTAATCTAATCTTACATTAATAAATAAAAAAGACTTTCCACGAAAACGCCGTCCATCCGTCGAATTCCCTGGATCCAGCGGGGCTGGACCCCGGCAGACTGAGATATCTGGGGGACTCTTGGAATGGTGGCACGACCCTGGAGTTCCTCCGCCTTTCCTGTGGAGAGCGCCTCCTCATGAGATGCGACGGGAACACCGGGAATTCTTTCCCGAACATGCAGGGAAAGGATACCTGACCTCGAGGTATGAGGCGGAAACGGGTCTCCTCTGGATGTGGGCGGGATTCTCGTGCTTCCTCTCGAGTGGAGTCAGGTATGTCGGGGAACTTCTTCAGTTGCAGCAAGGGTGTGAAGGACCCTTTGGAAGTTCCAGATGTTAGGTATGGTTAGCCTCGAGACGCCTCAGAGGAAAAGGGCCTCATCTCGCCTGGAGGGGAGAACCTCCAAGATTTTATCGAGTTGCGGCAGGTGCTCTTGACTTACTACGGGGACCTCAGGGACCCGCTCTGGTGGCCTCAGGAAAGGCCAGTCCCCATGAGAGTTGCTCTGGGGCCTCTCGGGATTCCTCTCCCGTCGATGCCGGGGCCTAAGACCCTGTGTGGAGTCGGTGCCGGAACCTGAGGTTTCCTCTCCAGTGCTGACATGGATCTTGGGGTACTTCTGGAGTCTCCCCAGGGGAGTTAGTCGTCGTCTTGTGTGGGGGCATGAACGTGCGCTTTCCTCCCGAGCTGCAGCAGCAGTGTCAGGCTTCCCTTCGCGTGGATCAAAGGATCTGTGGCTTTCCCTCGAGGCTTTCCCACGAGGCTTTCCCACAGGGCTGTCCCACGTGCCACCGTGGTGTGAGTCGATCCTCGCCTTGAAAGTAGAGGCAGTGCAGGGAAAACAGGTTTCCCTGGAATGGACTGAGATATCTGGTGGACTCTGGGAATGGAGGCACGACCCTGGAGTTCCTCTCACCTTTCCTGTGGACAGCGCCTCCTCTTGAGATGCTATGGGAACGCCGGAAATTCTTTCCGGACGATGCAGGGAAAGGATCCTTGCTCTCGAGCTACGAGGCGGAAACAGGGCTTCTCTGGATGTGGGCGGGAATCTCGTGATTCCTCTCGAGTGGAGACGAGTATGTCCGGGAACTTCTTGAGTTGCAGCAAGGGTGTGAAGGAGCCTCTGGAAGTTCCAGAGGTTAGATGTGATTAGCCTGGGGACGCCTCAGAGGAAATGGGCCTCATCTCGCCTGGAGGGGAGAACCTCCTGGATTTTCTCGAGTTGCGGCAGGTGCTCTCGACTTACGACGGGGACCGCAGGGACCCGCTCTGGTGGCCTCAGGAAACGCCAGTCCCCATGCGAGTTGCTCGGGGGCCTCTCGGGATTCCTCTCCCGTCGATGCCGGGGCCTAAGATCTTGTGTGGAGTAGGTGTCGGAACCTGAGGATTCCTCTCCAGTGCTGACATGGATCTTGGGGTACTTCTGGAGTCTCCCCAGGGGAGTCAGTCCTCGTCTCGAGTGGGGCATGCACGTGCGATTTCCTCCCGAGCTGTAGCAGCAGTGTCATTCTTCCCGTCCGAGTGGATCAAGGGATCAGGGGCGTTCCCTCGAGGCTTTCCGACAAGGCTTTCCCACAGGGCTGTCCCACGTGCCATCAATGTGTGAGTCGATCCTAGGCTTGAAAGTCGAGGCAGTGCAGAGAAAACAGGTTTCCCTGAAATGGACTCAGACATCTGGGGGACTCTGGGAATGGTGGCACGACCCTGGAGTTCCTCTCGCCTTTCCTGTGGAGAGCGCCTCCTCTTGAGATGCGACGGGAACGCCAGGAATTCTTTCCCGAGCACCCAGGGAAAGGATCCCTCCTCTCGAGCTAGGAGGCGAAAACGGAGCTCCTCTCGATGTGGGCGGAACTCTCGTGCTTCCTCTCGTGTGGAGACGGGTATGTCGGGGAACTTCTTGAGTTGCAGCAAGGGTGTGAAGGACCTTTTGGAAGTTCCAGGGGTTTGGTGTGATGAGACTCGAGACGCCTCAGCGGAAATGGGCCTCATCTCGCCTGGAGGGGAGATCCTCCTGGATTTTCTCGAGTTGCGGCAGGTGCTCTCGACTTCCGAAGGGACCTCAGGGACCCGCTCTGGTGGCCTCAGAAAAGGCCAGTCCCCATTTGAGTTGTTCGGGCGCCTCTCGGGATTCCTCTCCCGTCGATGCCAGGGCCTAAGATCTTTTGTGGAGTCGGTGCCGGAACCTGAGCATTCCTCTCCAGTGCTGACAAGGATCTTGGGGGTACTTCTGTAGTCTCCCAGTGGAGTCTGTCCTCGTCTCGAGTGGGGGCATGCACGTCCGATTTCCTCCCGAGCTATAGCAGCAGTGTCACGCTTCCCTTTGCGTGGATCAAGGGATCTGTGGCTTTCCCTCGAGGCTTTTCCACGAGGTTATCCCAGGAGGCTTTCCCACAGGGCTGTCCCACGTGCTACCGTGGTGTGAGTGGATCCTCGGCTTGAAATCCGAATCAGTGCAGGGAAAACAGGTTTCCCTGTAATGGACTGAAACATCTGGGGGACTCTGGGAATGGTGGCAAGACCCTGGAGTTCCTCTCGCCTTTCCTGTGGAGAGCGCCTCCTGTGGAGATGCGACGGGAACGCCGGAAATTCTTTGCCGACCACGCAGGGAAAGGATCCCTCCTCTCGAGCTAGGAGGCAGAAACGGTGTTCCTCTGGATGTGGGCGGGACTTTCGTGCTTCCTCTCGATTGGAGATGGGTATGTCGGGGAACTTCTTGAGTTGCAGCAAGGGTGTGAAGGACCCTTTGGAAGTTCCAGATGTTAGGTGTGATTTGCCTGGAGATGCCTAAGCGGAAATGGGCCTCATTTCGACTGGAGGGGAGAACCTCTTAGCTTTTCTCGAGTGTCGCCAGGTGCTCTCGACTTACGATGGGGACCTCAGGGAACCGCTCCGGTGGCCTCAGGAAAGGCCAGTCCCCATGCGAGTTGCTCGGGAGACTGTCGGGTTTCCCCTCCCATCAATGCCGGGGCCTAAGACCTTGTGTGGAGTCGGCGCCCGAACTTGAGGATTCCTCTCCCAGAGCTGACATGGATCTTGGGGAACTTCTGGAGTCTCCCCAGGGGAGTCAGTCCTCGTCTCGAGTGGGGGCATGCACGTGCGCTTTCCTCCCGAGCTGTTGCAGCAGTGTCACGCTTCCCTTCGCGTGGATCAAGGGATCTGTGGATTTCCCTCGAGGTTTTCCATGAGGCTTTCCCACGAGTCTTTCCCACAGGGCTGTCCCACGTGCCACCGTGGTGTGAGTCGATCCTCGGCTTGAAATTCGAGACAGTGCAGGGAAAACAGGTTTCCCTGGAATGAACTGAGACATCTGGGGGACTCTGTGAATGTGGCACGACCCTGGAGTTGCTCTCGCCTTTCCTGTGGAGAGCGCCTCCTCTTGAGATGCGACGGGAACTCCGGGAATTCTTTCCCGACCACGCAGGGAAAGGATCCCTCCTCTCGAGCTAGGAGGCGGAAACGGTGCTCCTCTGGATGTGGGCGGGACTCTCGTGCTTCCTCTCGAGTGGAGACGGGTATGTCGGGGAACTTCTTGAGTTGCAGCAAGGGTGTGAAGGACCCTTTGAAAGTTCCAGAGTTTAGGTGTGATTCACCCGAGACGAATCAGCGGAAATGGGCCTCATCTCGCCAGGAGGAGAGAACCTCCTGGATTTTCTCGAGTTGAGGCAGGTGCTCTCGACTTACGACGGGGACTTCAGGGACCCGCTCTGGTGGCCTCAGGAAAGGCCCAGTCCCCATGCGAGTTGCTCGGGGGGCGTCTCGGGATTCCTCTCCCGTCGATTCCATTGGCCTAAGACCTTGTGTGGAGTGAGTGCCAGGAAGCTGAGGATTCCTCTCCTGTGCTGACATGGATCTTGGGGTACCTCTGGAGTCTCCCCTGGGGAGTCAGTCCTCGTCTCGAGTGGGGGCATACACGTGCACTTTCCTCCCGAGCTGTAGCAGCAGTGTCATTCTTCCCGTCGAGTGGATCAAGGGGATCAGTGGCTTTCCCTCCGAGGCTTTCCCACTTGGCTTTCCCATAGGGCTGTCTCACGTGCCACCGTGGTGTGAGTCGATCCTCGACTTGAAAGTCGAGGCAGTGCAGGGAAAACAGGTTCCCTGGAATGGACTGAGACATCTGCGGGACTCTGGGAATTGTGACACGACCCTGGAGTTCCTCTCCTCTTTCCTCTGGAGAGCGCCTCCTCTTGAGATGCGACTGGATGGCCGGGAATTCTTTCCCAACCACGCAGGGAAAGGATCCCTCCTCTCAGCTATGAGGCAGAAACGGGTTCCTCTGAATGTGGGTGGACTCTCGTGCTTTCTCTCGAGTGGAGACAGGAATGTCGGGGAACTTTTTGAGTTGCAGCAAGGGTGTGAAGGACCCTTTGGAATTTCCTGAGGTTAGTGTGATTAGCTCATACGCCTCAGAGGAAATGGGCCTCATCTCGCCTGGAGCGGAAAACCTTCTGGATTTTCTCGAGTTGCAGCAGGTGCTCTCGATGTACGACGGCTTTTTCAGGGACCTGCTCTGGTGGCCTCAGGAAAGGCCAGTCCCCATGCGAGTTGCTCGGGGCCTCTCGGGATTCCTCTCCGTCGATGCCGGGCCTAAGACCTTGTGTGGAGTCGGTGCAGGAAACTGAGGATTCCTCTCCAGTGCTGACATGGATCTTGGGTACTTCTGGTGTCTCCCCAGGGAGTAAGTCCTCGTCTCGAGTGGGGACATGCCCGTGCGCTTTCCTCCCGAGCTGTAGCAGCAGTGTCATGCTTCAATTCGAGTGGATCAAGGGTTCTGTGGTTTCCCTAGAGGCTTCCCAGGAGGCTTTCCCACGACGCTTTCCCACACGGCTGTCCCTGTGCCGCCGTTGTGTGAGTCGATCCTCGGCTTGAAAGTCGAGGTAGTGCAGGGAATGGATTGAGACAACGGGGGACTCTGGGAATGGTGGCCAGACTCTAGAGTTCCTCTCAACTTTTCTGTGAGAGCGCCTCCTCTTGAGATGCGACGGGAACGCCGGGAATTCTTTCCCGACCACGCAGGGAAATGATCCCTCCTCTCGAGCTATGAGGCGGAATCGGGGCTCTGTAGATGTGGGCGGGACTCTCGTGCTTCCTCTCGAGTGGAGACGGGTATGTCGGGAACTTCTTGAGTTGCAGCAAGGTTGTGAAGGACCCTTTGGAAGTTCCAGAGGTGAGGTGTGATTAGCTTCGAGATTCCTCAGCGGAAATGGGCCTCATGTCGCCTGGAGGGGAGACCCTCCTGGATTTTCTCGAGTTGCGGCAGGTGCTCGCGACTTCCGACGGGGACTTCAGGGACCCGCTCTGGTGTCTTCAGGAAAGCCAGTCCCCATGCAAGTTTCTCGGGGGCTACTCAGGATTCCTCTCCCGTCGAATCCGGGGAGTAAGATCTTGTGTGGATTCGATTCCGGAACCTTAGGATTCCTTCCAGTGCTGACATGGATCTTGGGGTATTTCTGGAGTCTCCCCAGGGTAGTCAGTCCTCGTTCTCGAGTGGCGGGCATGCACGTGCGCATTCCTCCCAGGCTGTTGCAGCAGTGTCAATCTTCCCTTCGCGTGGATCAAGGGATCTGTGGCTTTCCCTCGAGTTTTCCCACGAGTCTTTTCCCACAGGGCTGTCCCTCGTGCCACCGTGGTGTGAGCCGATCCTCGGCTTGAAAGTCGAGGCAGTGCAGGGAAAACAGGTTTCCCTGGAATGGACTGAGACATCTGGGGTACTCTGGGAAATGGTGGCACGACCCTGGAGTTCCTCTCGCCTTTCCTATGGAGAGCGCCTGCTCTTGAGATGAAGCGAAGACTGACCTCCCCTGGGGCAACTCCAGAAGGTAACCAAATCATTAGTCAGCACTGGATGAGGAATCCTCAGGTCCGGCGCACAGTACCACAAGGTCTTAGCCCGGCATTGACGCGAGAGGAATCCAGATGACCGAGAACTCGCTGGGGCGACGACATTTCTGAGGACACAAGAGCGAGTCCCTGAGGTCCCCGTCGTAAGTCGAGAGCACCTGCCGCAACTGGAGAAAATACAGGAGTTCTCCCCTTCAGACGAGATTGAGGCCCTATTTCCGCTGAGGCCGTCTCGAGGCCTAAGCACACCTAAACCTCTGAAACTTCCAAAGGCGTCATTCACACCCTTGCCGACTCAAAGAGTTCCGCACATACCCGTCTCCACTCGAGTAGGGAAGCACGAGGAGTCCCGCCCTCATAGAGAGGAACCCGTTCCGCTCCTAGCTCTGGAGAGGGGGATCCTTTCCCTGCGTGGCGGAAAGAATTCCCGGTGTTCCCGCGCATTCAAGAGGAGGCGCTCTCCACAGGAAAGGCGAGAGAACGCCAGGGTCGTGTCACCATTCCAGAGTCCCCCAGATGTCTAGTCCAATCCAGGGAAACCTGTTTTCCCTGCACTGGCTCGCTTTCAAGCCGAGGATTCGACTCACACCACGTGGCACGGGGACGCCTGTGGGGAAAGCCTCCGTGGGAAAGCCTCGAGGGACAGGCCACAGATCGCTTGATCCACCGCGAAAGGGAAGATGACAATGCCTGCTACAGTTCGGAGGAAGCGCACGTGCATGCTGCCACTCGAACGAGCGACTGACTGCGGGGAAGACTCCATAAGTACCCAAGCATCCATGTCAAGCATGGGAGAGAAGGCTCAGGTTCCGTCACGAATCCACAAGATCTTATGGCCCGCATCGACGGGAAGAGGAATCCTGAGAGGCCCAAGAGCAATCGCATGGGCGCCTTTCCTGAGGCAAGGCCCCAGAGCGGCCGTCCCTGAGGTCCCCGTTCTTAGTCGAGAGCACTGCACACAAAACTCGAGAAAATCCAGGAGGTTCTCCCTCCAGCGAGATGAGCGCCCATTTCGCTGAGGCGTCTCGAGGCTAATCAATCGAACATCTGGAAATCCAAAGGGCCTTCACAACTTGCTGCACACAAAGAAGTGGCCCGACATACCGTCTCCACTCGAGAGGAGCACGAGAGTCCGCCCATATACAGAGGAGCCCTTTTCGCCTCCTAGCTCGAGAGGAGTGATCCTTACCTGCGTAGTCGGGAAAAGAATTCCGGCTTTCCTGTC
>NW_017215121.1:0-14162 GCF_001704415.2 Capra hircus
TAACTGAGAACTCTCCGGATATCCAAAGGATAAACAGGTGCTCCACGTGGCTCATACTTTTCTCCATGGGACACAGAACCTGTTGTTGTCCGGATGCTAGGGGAGAAGGGAAAAACCCCACTGTTTGCTACGGTTGATCTCCACTGTTCAGGGACACCAGAGCCTTAGGGTACAGAGCTGGCTCTGTGTCTCTTCATCTCTGCTTCTGGTAATATCACTGTTTTGGGCAATCCTTCTGTGTGTGTACCAAGGGCTGGTGTCTGTTTGTCTCCATCTCTCTAAGTAGTGCTCTTGCTGTCTGCCACTCTCTGGACACCAGTGCTCATACGAGAAGTTTACATGAGAAGGCAAGCCCTGCTCCTCCTTAGTGAGTTGCACGCATGGGAGATCAGACTTTGTCAGTCCACACATTCGGAGAGTGCTTTCTCAAACTCGAAAGTCAACAGTGGGCGGTCACTGCTGAACTGCAGAAGGTGTGGTGCGACCCTCCCTCCCTCGCTGGACAGACGTGAATGCTGCAAAGGCCTCAGGTACCTTGGCCACACTTTGCACAGATGGAGAAATGGGACATGGCCTGGGGCCTGAGGGAACTCCCTGAACATTATTTGAATACCTGCCAGGGAGATGGTAAGGACAGCTCCCCATTAAGTTCCATGACACACTGGTGCCAGAAACATGCACGGCTGCCAATTTACCCTATCGAGGCCCTTTCAAAGTGGTTCTGTTCTCCATGTGAGAACACATTCAAGCCTGCCCGGTCACCCAAGCCTGTGGGGCTGGGAGCAGCAAGAGGATCAAGCTAAGCCATCCGTCCTATAGTCCTGATACCCAATATATGTGTTCTGCAAAGTGTACAAAGAGTGATGATTCAACCTGGAAGACTGCAGGTAGCAGGTGCTTATGCTGCAGTTCTGGTCCATCACTGAAACCACGCAAAAAAGGCAAGGGTTGCTCATGCTCATGGTAAGGTCAGGAAAGTATGCCTGGCACTTGGGAAGGATGGAAAGGCCCTTGTATCCGGGAGTATAAGGGGCTGTGGGGTCACCCACCATGGCTTCTGTGTCTGGGATTGCAGCCTGTTCTGTGTCTCAGACCTTCTGCACTCTCACTGGTCGCCCCCAGGCACTTTCTTCCGGCCTCTCCTTTCTGCCAGGTATCCTTGCTGTACCACTGTGATTCCACTCAGAATTTTGCTCACTCAGTGAGATAGCGGGGATCAGTAAGTACCCTGGCTTCAGTGCTTCTGCTCGCTAGAATCTACGTACCTTTTCCTACGGCTTTCATGTTTTCACTATTCAACTTCCATCACCTGTTAGGTCTGTTCTGACAGTGCATACTCATCAGCGTACTGGCAGGTGCATCTGCACACACATGTGTGAACACACTAATGTCCCTGAGAGGAAACTTGCACATATGCAGAAGTACAAGCTTTCTTCTCCAGGAACATGACTTTTGGTAAGCATCTGACTTTCTTTGTCCTGGCTATTTTTTTTTTCGCTTGCTCATCAATCATGTCAGGTTGCACTTCTAACTCTGTGAGAGCACCAAGAGTGTTTGAACCACCCATGCTTCACTGACTTACTAAATGCCAAGACTCTCTTCCAGTTGCTCTCATTGGGGCCAGGTAGGTCTTCATACAATCAGCTATACCTGCTTGCCCACACAGCTGAAGTGCCAATGAAGCCATCTAGAACAGTCACTGGGAAGGCAGGGTCCATCTGAGTGTCATCTGGGGCAGATCCGCTATGACAAAATCAGAGAATCTGCTCCAGCAAGACTGCCAGAATCCTCCCTCAGGTGCAGCCATGCTCCTTTGCCCGTCTAGACCCACAGCCAGGGACATGACCCCAGAGGAAAGAAGGAATTCACGTCAGGACTTTCAGCACGAGCCATGGGTTGGTTATCTTTGGCAGGACTGCTATTGCCTGGACCCTGACCCTGAAAACCAGCAGGGTTCAAATTGACCCCAGGGGCTTCCCTGTCTCCCACTCTCCAGAGGTCCCTTGGGACATGCAGTAAGCCCACCATTCTTGCTTCCTCCCTGTTCCCTCCCTCATAGGCACATCCTGGCAGAGTGCCACATATGGACACCCACCCCTGCACTTTCTTTGCCTACCTGCACTGCCAGGGAGGCTGGAAGTGCCTGGAGCCATGCCACCTTCACACCCTGTCTCTCCAAGGATGCCTGTGTTTTTTCACGGACAGCCTACCTTAGCTCATCTTGTGTTGGGCGTCACATAATGTGAGTGTGTGCCACCCTCATGGAAAGAGTGTGCTGGCTGATGGGCTGAACCTGGGCAGCACAGGCCCAGGACGTTCCTGGTGCTCCTCCCATGTGTGGAACAAGACTCCAGTGCAGCAGACAATCTGTGCCTCATTCTCCTTTGGGTCTGCCCTTCTCTGCAGGACCTTAGCCTCCTCACCACCCCAGTCCTGCCGTAGCCACGTCCACATTTCCACAGAATGGCCCATGTGCCCACAGACTGAGGGCTCTACAGCCAGTGGTTTCAAAGACCCACCCCATCTGATTTGTCCTGGGTGAATCCTCAGAGCATGTAACCCCTCTTCCCGGTCCAAACAAACACAATAGCAAGGTAGAATTGGTGAGTGTGTTTTTGTATTTGGTCTTCATCTCTACGTCTGCCCTAGTCTGGACACACACACACACACACACACACACACACAAACACGTCCGATGCAAGCACATGCGTGTATACACACACATGCTCAGCATAGGGACACAAACCCAAACAGGAAACAAAGGTGTTTCAGGAGGCTGTGTTTCCCTGTTTGTGTTTGTGCCCCCATGCTGAGCATGTTTGTATACACACATGTGTTTGTGTCGGCTGTGTGTGTGTGTGTGTGTGTGTGTGTGTGTGTGCATGTGTCTGGCCCAAGGAAGATGTAGATATGAAGGCGACAGGAGAGCAGGTGCTGAGCAACCATAAGAGGAAGCACGAGGCGTCCCCAGTCTAAGGGTGTGTGGTCGCTGCAATGTCGGAGATGGAGTGAGTACGCACCACGTCCTGTCCTTGTGGCTTCCTGTCTACCTCATCCCGAGCTCCTCCACATTTTCCCAAGGTAGCCTGAAGCCACTTCCAATGCAGCATGTGTGGTGGTGCTGAGCCACCGAGTGGTGGATGTGGACATTCACGAAGATCCCAAAGTCAGCACACAGGTGCACTGGGACCCTGGAGAGGACGCCCTTGCAATGATAGGCCTTCCCAGGGTAAGGGGCAGGAGAGTAAGGCCCAGGCAATCTCAAACTCAGTGAGCAACAGGAGGCCAGGGGATGGCAGGACCCATGGAAGGATGATTCTGACAAAGAAACTTAATTCACCCTGCCTCTAGTAGTGTCACCTAGGACTCTCACTCTGCAACCACAACTGACTTGAGGGGACTTGCTTCACTCAAGGACACACTGAATTCCAAGCCCCCATTCTCAGCAGGCCACTTGTTACATGCATGGCCCAAATTCAGACTCCGCAGCCAGCCTGCATGAGACTGAGCATCCCCATTTGGGAAAGGACAGTGTCCCAGCTAGTACAGGGCTGTCCCTTCATGGCCCACCTCCAGACCCCTTCACCACATGTGTTTCTGTCATGGAAGAATCTTCTCTCCTGGGGTAGTCCTTCTGGGGATCATCCCACTCGTCTTTGCTGATAATCTGCTGGCAACACTTTGCTGCTGAGCAAGCTCAGCCCTGGGCTGACCAGGATCCAAACCCTCACACGAGCAGCCAAGAACTCCAACAACGATCATCAACTGTATCAAGGACCAAAACAATACCACCTCAGCAATCCTGTCTGATTCTGGGCAGTTGCGGCCTGACAATCCGTTGAGAAAGTTAAGGCTCCTGGTGTCCAGCCTGCAGCTGATGCTCCCTGTTCAAAGTCCCAGAACCAATGGACTGGAGTGGAACGATGTCCCCTATTCCCTACAGGAAGAGAGGGGAGATGGGTGTGGATCCCATAGGTGGATCATCCACACCCCTGCACACCCACAATCATCATTCCAGGATTCACGTTTTACCAGTGATGTCAAGGTAATACTCCTTAATGATCACTCTTTTCAACAAATAGGGGTGGTCCCGAAAGGAAAAGATCAGCTTGCTGCATGACCGTGGTTGACTCACACCTGTACCTGCTAGGATAGGGAGGAGGGAAAAGGTGAAAAGCTTCTAGGGTCCTCAGCTTGACTCCCAGGCAGGCGTTAACAGCTTCCACAAAGCCTCTCCAAACTCTCACAGTATAGGAACATGGATAACATCATCCTTCACACCCACCAAGTCCCATACCCACCTGTCCTCAGTCTCCCTCACTGACATTCAAGTCGATCATGTAGCTGAGAAAGTCTTTATCTTGGTCGCTGATCATGACAGAAGCTTGAGGGTGGTTCATAATCTTCCTGAGGTCAAGGAGCCATTTATGCCACATGCTGGGCCAAGAAGAGCCAGGAGCATCAGCCCTAGTCTGGGGTGGAAGAAGGACACGGGAACAGGCATCTTCAAGGATGCTGGGCACTTCTGTTTTACCCAGCCACTACTGATGAGCTCAGGCCCTGCCATACCATCAGACAAGCTCATGGCTCTGTGTTCCTGGTGGTGTTCTTCATCTGAGGTGGTCTGCATTCCTCAGGCAGGGGCTGTTTCTGATAGCTATTATTTCCCAGACCTGTGTATGCTGGGTAGGCATGTCACTGCTTACATGGTAGGACTTACAGTCATTACAAACCATCTCTGAAAGCAAAGGGGTTGGTGTTGGCTAGTGTATGTCTACATATGTTTGTGTGTGTGTGTGTGCATGCGTGTGTTACTCCCAGATCTCAGTTATTTTCGGAATCATTTATAATGATTATTATAATTATTATAATTATTTATTATAATCATTTATAACTGTCAGCTAAGGCTGCCCTGGTGTACTGTCTCTGGTCTTTTTCTGACTTAGAGGCTGTTCCTCCTCAGATCAGGCCTGAAGTAGACACACAAAGTCAAGGCTGCAGCACTTACAGGTGTGGCCCTGCCCAGACCCTACTCAGCTGTGCCTTTGGAGCCTGCCAATTGCCCAGTACCACACTTCCTTCAGGGTCCACCAGCACCCATCTTGCCCCCTCCTGCTCCTGCCTCTGCACCTCCACCTCCTCCTGAGCAGCGGACCACAGGGAGTAGCAGAAAGGATACCACGTTGGCCCAGAAGCCAGGGATGCCATGGATGATGGCACTCTTCTGAGCCAAGTCACGCTTCCTCCTCTCATGGCTCTTGCACGTGAACCAAACGTAGGCCCTGCAGGTTTTCTCAGGCTCAGAGCTCAGATCCCCTTGCAGGGTCGCCAGTGCCTGCAGCACATCTAGGGCCGGAAGCTCACTCGGGCCTCCAGGCCTTTCCTGGCACTGCTCCTCCACCGTCTCTCAGCTCCCCAGGGACACATCCGGCACAACCTCCACATCCTCAAAGTTGCCCTCTGCAAGCAGCTGGAAACCCCATCTGATCCCTGCCACGACTCCGTCCACCTGGGCCTCACCGTCCTCTCCTGCCTCCACTCTGAAGAGGGTGGCATCTTCACCTGGTGTGACCACTGGTGGCTGTAACGTCCCAGCCATGCACAGCATCACCAGGACAGGCCATGGGGCCCCATTCCCCTGAACACCAGGCTCACACCTAAGGAGGTCTGGGGTCCCAGGACGCTCCCACATACCTCTGACCACTTCTCACACTACCTTTGGCTCTGGCCATGACCCCAGCCTGGGTCAGATGCTAAGGGACAGGACATAATAGCATCACAGCAAGTGGTAAGCAATGGTGGCCCAGGGTGCAGTAATCCCGTGGGGCCACTAGCGTTTTTAGTGTGGGGTGTGGGGCATGGTTCAGAGGCTATGGCTCGTGTGTGTGAGGGGTTGGCCTGAACTATAGAAACGGATGGTGGCAGCCCAGAACAGGGTGAATGGGCCCTGGGACATCAGGCATACAGGCGGGCTCTAGGCTGTGAGCCACACACAGGCAGCTGACCCAGATCTAGATCAATGGCCTAGAGGGGGGTGGACAGCACACGATGGACACACCCCTAGACCGGAAGGCATCTTCCGTGGTTCCTGGGATCTGCTCCACTGCGTGGCCAGACTCTGCTCCAGAGAGCTAGCAGGTTTTGCATCTGCCGCTACCTCAGGCGCTGTCATTGGTCTGGTTCTGGAAATTCCAACCACGGATTCCTGATCCACAATCCAAACAGCACACTCCTGTGTCCCACAGGACCTTCAATAACTGTGAGCTCTCCCTGAGTATCCAAAGGATATACCGGGGTGCCAAGTGGCTGAACACTTTTCTCTATAGGAGACAGATAGACTGTTGCTGGCCAGATGCTAGGGTGTAGGGAAAAAGCCCACCGTTTGCCACGTTGATCTCTTGTTCAGGGACAGCAGGACCTTAGGTATAGAGCTCTCTGTCTCTTTGTCTCTGCTTTGGCATAGCACTGTTTGGAGCAATCCTTCCTTGTGTGTACCAGGGCTGGTGTCTGTGTGTCTCCTTCTCTTTAAGTGGTGCTGTTGCCGTTTGCCACTCTATGGACACCAGCACTTATAGGAGAAGCTTATCCTTGGAGTGAAGGCAAGCCCTTCTCCTCCTGAGTGAGTTGCACCAATGGGAGATCAGATATTTTTAGTCCACTGGTTTGGAGAGTGCTTTCTCAATCTTGAAAGCCAACAGTGGGCAGTCACTGCTGAACCGCAGAAGGGGTCGGGTAACCCTCCCTCCCTCACTGGACAGACATGAACCTGCACAGGCCTGAGGTGGCTTTGGCCACATTTTTCACAGAGGGAAAAATGGGGCATGCTCTGCTGGCATGAGGAAGCTCCCTGAACCTTGTTCAAATTCCTTCCAGTGAGTCGCTAAGGACAATTCCTTTAAGCTCCGTGATTCATTGGTGCAGGAGACATGTACGTCTGGCCCATTTACCCTATGGAGGCCCTTTCAAGTGTTTCTGTTCTCCATCTGAGAACATGTACCAGCCTGCCAAGTTATCCAATCCTGTGGGGCTGGGAGCAGCAACAGGAGCAATCTAAGCCATCCATCCTATAGTCCTGCCCCCTATATATGCTTTCTGCAAAGAGTACAAAGAGTGGATGTTTCAGACTGGGAAGACTATGCAGGTAGCAAGTGCCTATGCTGCCGTGCTTGTCCATTTCTGAAAACCTCACATAAATGGCAAGTGTTGCTCATGCTCATGGTACAGTCAGGCAAAGAATGCCCAGTGTTTGAGATGGATGGAAAGGCCTTTGTAGCTGCATGTCCAAGGGGCTGTGGGGTCACCCACCGTGGCTTCTGTGTCTAGGATTGTAGCCTCTTCTCTGTCTTGGATCCTCTGCACTCTCACTGGTGGCCCACAGTGAATTTCTTCCTGCCTCTCCTTTCTGCCAGGCTTCCTGGGTGCACCACTGTGATTCCACTTAGAAACTGCTCACTCCAGTGAGATAACAGGCATTGGTACCCCGGCTGCCAGTGCGTTCTCATGGCCTGAGTATGTACCTTTCCCTAAGGCTTTCATTTTGTTCGCTATCGACTTCCATCACCTGGCTCGGTCAGTTCCAACACTTCATATTCACAAGTGTACTGTCAGGTGATTTTGGCTCACATATTCACACACATGTGTGTGTACACACTAATATCCCTGACAGGAAACTTGCAGATATGCAGAAGTACAAGCTTTCTTCTCCAGAAACATGAGTTTTGGTAACCACCCGAGTTTCTTTGTCCTGGTTATTTTCTTTCACATGCGCATCGATCATGTCAGGTTGCACTTCTAACTCTGTGATTTAGCCTCAAAGGCTACAAAATATGGGCATTTGCTCCTGACAGGGACCAATCTGCAGAAAATGGGGCAGGTTGGAAACGCTCGCCCTGGACAGCTGAGTGACAGGCACCTGCGTTCTGCATTCTCCCATCACCTTGGACAGCTTCCCAGTACCAGTTAGGCTATTCTGATCCATTGTCTGGTCTTCAGGGGACCAGAAAACAAGGACGTCTGGGCTCAACTGACTTGGAGAACTGTCTTCTTGGTGTGCACCTATCTAGGTCATTCCTGGTCAAATTCGTGTCCCTTTTGCTAGCCTACCACCCCTTAGGGCCCACAACATTTCTGAGTGAGGCCCCCTGTTCTTTCTATCTGTGTGGCTTTCAATGTGCACCTGTCTACCTGTGCTTCCAAGTACTATCTGCCATTAGCAGGAAAAGGCCAAAGAGATGCCCAAGCCTCCAAGGGCCCCCAGGGACTGTGATGGGCCTGTGTGTGATCCAGTGCTGTGAGGATTCGTTTTTTATGTTTGGAAAAACCAATACAATATTGTAAAGTAAAATAAATAAAAAAATATAAAATTTAAAAAAAAAATTCTTCGTTTAGATGAAGATTGTTTACAACCCAGTGTGTGTCCATTGGCTGGACATGGTCCTTGGAATTTTGCTGATGGGTTTGGACCCTAAACTTCAAAATGACTGCAAGAAGGTAGAAAGACATTGAGATGTTGTTCTACAAAAGCAAGAAGAAAGGCACTACTGCCAAAAAGATGACTAAGAGGGAACAATAATAGTCTTCTGTCATTGGAAAATATAATGGTCCCAGGGAGAGTATTTAGATAATATAAAAAGCATTCTTGGGAAAGAACATTCAGACTCTCAGTATCACCTAGGACTATCACACTGAGGAAGACTTGCTTCACACAGACACACCGAGTTCCAAAGCCCTAATCTCAGCAGGTCATGTGCTACATGCAGGGCCCATAGTCTGGCTCTGCAGCCAAGCTTGCATGAGCCTGAGCATCCCCATTTGGGAAAGGACAGTGTCCTGGCCACAACACGGCTGTCCCTTCAGGGCCCACCTCCAGACACCCGCCCCACATGTGTCTCTGTCAGTTACCGCTCATGGCAGAACCTTCCTTCCTCGGGGTAATACATCACAGGATCGTCCCACATGTCTTGGCCAATGATCTGCTGGCAACACAAGCAAGGTCAGCCCAGGGCTGACCAGGCCTAGACACTCTCGTGAGCATCCAAGAACTCCAACATCAGTCATCAACTGTATGCAGGCCCAAAGCAACCCCACCTCAGCAATCCTGTTCGATTCTGGGCAGTTGTGGCCTGACAACCCATTGAGAAATTTAAGACTCCTGATATACAGCCTGCAGCTGGGTGCTCCTAATTCAAAGTCCAACAACCAGTGGAGTGGAATGGAATAACATGCCCTATACCCTGCCAGAAAGACAGGGAACACAGGGGTGAATTCCGCAGGTGGATCATCCATCCCCTTACACACCTACACCTCCATGAAAGCCATGTCTTACCAGTGATGTCAAGGTAATACTCCTTAATGATCACCATGTTCCAGAAGTAGGAGTTGTCCCCAAAGGAAAAGATCACCTTGCCGTTGGACCTTGATGGCTCCGCACCTGCACCTTCTAGGACTGGGATGAGGGTAAAGGTGGCAAGCTTCTAGGTGCCTCAGCTTGCTTCCCATGCAGGCATTAACAGTTTCCACAAAACCTCTTCACATTCTCACATCACATGAAACATAGATACCATGATCCTCCCAACTCCCACACCAAGTCCCACACCCACATGCCCTCAGTCTCCCTCATTGACCTTCAAGTTAATCTTGTAGTTAAGACACTCTTTATCTTGGTTGCTGATCATGACAGAAACTTGAGCGTGGTTCATAATCTGCTTGAGGTCAAGGAGCCATGCAGGCCACATGCTGGGCCAGAAGAGCCAACAGCAACAGCCCTAGTCTTGAGTGGAAGAAGCACATTGGAATAGGAATTTCCAAGGATGCTTTGTACTTCCACTTGCCCAGCCACCACTCATGACCTCAGGGCCCTGCCATACCATCAGACACACTCATGGCTCTGGGTTCCTTGTGGTGTTCTGCATCTGAGGTGGTCTGCATCCCCCAAGCAGGGGTTGTTTCTGACCGCTACTATCCTCCTCCTGACTTGTGTGTGCTTGGCTGGTAGTGTAATGTCACTGCTTATCATGTTCAGCATTTGCAGTCCCTGTGGCACCCTGCATCTTCAAGCAAGGGGGTGGTGTGCATGTGTATGTGTGCAAGTATGTGTGTGTGTATGTGTCTTCAGCAAGAAAGCCCTTAGGTCTCTGACCTGCCTCCCTGTCTTCACAGCAGATGGCAGGCATGTGTCTGAATTTGTCTGGCACTCAGAGCAGATGAGAAGAGCAGCCCCTTCCAGTTCCTCTTTGCTGGTGGACCAACTCGTGCCTTTGGCATTGCACTAGTGAGAGCAACTGCAGGGGCTCTGGACTGACGCGGCAAGGGTCTTGGACTCCCGCTCTCTCAGCTGTTTCCTGGGATCATCCACATTTACAACAATAACTGTCTCTGGTGGCTGCTCTGGTGTACTGTCTCTCATCATTCCTGACCTAGAGGCCTCAGGTGATGTTCTTCCCCAGATGCAGGCCTGCGGGAGACACCCAAAGTCATGGCTGTGACAATCACAGCTGTGGCCCTAAGGGACTCTTATCAGCTGTGCCTTTGGAGCCTGCTTCTGCCTCGGACCACACTTCATTCAGGGGGTCTCCCACGCCTGCCCTGTTCCCTTGCGATGTAGCCTCACCTGTTTTTAGCAGGATCTTCAGCACAATCATCTTGAAGGTGCCTTTCCCATTCTTTAATTTGGCTATAAAGCTCACAACTTTTAACAGCACACTAACACAATTTTTCTAATGTGCACTGTGAAGAGTTTGATAAGCTCTTGTTGAGTTTCTTGGTTTCAGTTAGAAAGCCTGCATTACTCTTAGGGCTCTAGAAGCTTCGGAAACAAAGGAAAGACAACAAGTATTCCAGACTAATTGGATGATGATATAGATTTCTAAATACTTAACAGATTCTGCTTCCCGCCACCTAAAAATTTTACTCCTAACTCCTGAAGATCTTCATGATTTTATTGAGGGAATCTGGTGGAACTGAGATTTCTCAGTGCTTCGTAATTCATCAGTAAGCTCTTCTGAGGTGAAAAACACATGGAGTTAGTTTTTAAGTTAGTCCTAGACATAGCAATCAGGGAAAAAAGAAATAAAAGAATACAGATTGAAAGAAAAAAAAATGCTGTTAGAAGATGACATGACCCTCTACAAAGCGAACGATAGGATGTCAGCAGAAAATTACTTGAGCTAATCAATGAATAGAGTATAGCTGCAGGATACAAAATGAATACTCAGGAATCCCTTCCATTCTGATACACTAGCAATGAAAAGCAAGGAAGAGAACTTAAGGAAAGTATCTCATTCACCATCCAGGGAAGAGAATCAAATATTTAGGAATGTGTTCACTTAAAGAAAGCAAGGACCTGGTACAGAAAACCATAAAACCACGGTGAAAGAAATCAAAGATCACACAAAGAGATGAAGTGTACCATGTTCTTGGATCAGAAGAATCAATATAGTGACCATGAGTGTGCAACTCAAGGTAATCTATCAGTACGTTCATTCACATTGATATTCTCATATTCAACTGTGAAATCCCTATCAAAACACCAACAGTGTTTTTCACTGACCTAGAACAAATAATTTCACAATTTGTGTGGGAACACAAAACACCTCCAATGAGGAAATCACTCTTGAGAAACAATGGAAACGGAGGAATCTGACTTCCTGACTTCAGACTATACTACAAAACTAATCATCAAGATTATAAGGTCCTGGGCCAAAGACGGATATACAGATCCATGGAATAAAATAGGGAGTCCAGAGACGATGCCACACACCCACGGCCTCCTTGTCTTTGACAGAGGAGGCATCAATATGCAACGGAGCAAAGACAACCTCTTGAACAAGCGGGTCTGGGAAAACAGGTCAACCACATTAAAAGAATGAAATGTTTGCTAATGGCACACACACGAACGAATGCAAAATGGATTAAAGACCTAAGTGGAAGACCAGAAACTATAATGTTCTTAGAGAAAAACATAGGCAGAACACTCTCTGACAGAAATCACTGCAAGATCTTCTCCTCTATGACCCACCTCCCAGAGTAATGGAAATAAACACAGAAGGAAACAACAGTGACCAATTTAAATTTCTAAGCTTCTGCACAGTGAAGGAAAGGATACGCAAGGTGAAAAGACAGCCTTCAGAACAGGAGCAAATTAAACAAATCAAACAACTGCCCAAGAGTTAATCTCCCACGTATACAAGCAGCTCATGCAACTCAATACCAGAAAAATAAACAACCCGACCAAAAAGTGGGTGAAAGAACTAAATAGACATTTCTCTAGAGAACATATACAGATGGCTAATGAATGCAGTGCATTTATCCTTGCTTAATAGTTCATGTCCACATGACCTTGTCATGGGTGGGATCTCCCGTGCTGGCTCCCAGCACACGACTATTTACTATAGCTAGGGCATGGAAGCAATCTAGATATCCACTGCAGGGGAATGGATAAGAAAGCGGTGGTATATATAGATGGTGGACTATTACTCAGCTGTGGAAAGGAATGCATTTGAGTCAATTCTAGAGAGGTGGGTGAAACAGGAGCCTCCTCTACAGAATGAAGTAAAGTCAAAAAGAGAAATACAGGTCCTGTGTAGGAATGCATATGTATGAAATTTGGAGAGATGGTCATGATGATCCAACATGCAGGGCAGCAAAAAGAGACAGAGATGGAAAGAACAGACTGTGGAGAGGCAATGGTGGGATGATTTGAGCGAATAGCATTGAAACATGTACATTACCAACCATAAACAGACGACTGGTGCAATTTCAGTGCATGAGGCAGGGCACCCAAAACCAGTGCTCTGGGACAACAAAGAGCAATAGTCTGGGGAGTGAGGCGGGAGGAAGGTTCTGGGTGCGGGAACACATTTGTACTGGTGACCGGCTCTTGCTGATGTAAGGCAAAAACTAACCCAATATGTAAATTTAATGTCTTCCCATTAAAATAATTTGAAAAAATGAAAAGATTGCTTTCTGAAATTTCAGTGTCGGGAGTACAATGGTCCAGCCTATCTTCTGATCCTATGTAACAACGTCTGGTTTCAAAGAGGGTAGTGGAGCCATCCCACATAGAAAGTCAGGAAGGGCAGTGGGAGTGATACCCCTCATGCAAAGTAAGGGGCAGCAGTTGTGCTTTGTGGGAACAGCCATGAAGTGATACCTCATATCCAACATAAGAGAAACCCAAGTAAGATGGTAGGTGTTGCAAGAAGGCATCAGAGGGCAGACACACTAAAACCACACTCACAGAAAATGAGTCATTTTAATCACACTAGGATCACGGCCTTTTCAAACTCAATGAAACCAAGCCATGCCCACGGGGCAACCCAAGGCGAGCGGGTCATGGTGGAGAGGTTGGACAGAATGTGGTCCACTGGAGAACGGAATGGCAAACCACTTCAGTGTTCTTGCCTTGAGAACCCCATGAACAGTATGAAAAGGCAAAATGGTAGGATACTGAAAGAGGTACTCCCCAGGTCAGTAGGTGCCCAATATGCTACTGGAGGTCAGTGGAGAATAACTCTAGAAAGAACGAAGGGATGGAGCCAAAGCAAAAAACAATACCCAGCATGGATGCGACTGGTGATAGAAGCAAGGTCCGATGCTGTAAAGAGCAATATTGCATAGGAACCTGGAATGTCACGTCCATGAATCCAGGCAAATTGGAAGTAGTCAACAGGAGATGGCAAGAGTGAAAGTCGACATTCTAGGAATCAGTGAACTCAAATGGACTGGAATGGGTGAATTGCAGGCAGGAATCCCTCAGAAGAAATGGAGTAGCCATCATGGTCAACAAAAAAGTCCAAAATGAAGTACTTGGATGCAATCTCAAAAACGACAGAATGATCTCTGTTCGTCTCTAAGGCAAGCCATTCAATATCACAATAATCCAAGTCTATGCCCGAACAGTAATGCTGAAGAAGCTGAAGCTGAACAGTTATATGAAGACCTACAAGAACTTGTAGAACTAACACCCAAAACAGTGTCCTTTTTATTATAGGGGAGTGGAATGCAGAAGTAGGAAGTCAATAAACACCTGGAGTAACAGGCAAACTGGCCTTGGAATGCAGAATGAAGCAAGCAAGACTAGTAGAGTTTTGCCAAGAAAATGCACTGGTCATAGCAAACATCCTCTTCCAACAACACACGAGAAGACTCTACACATGGATCAC
>NW_017215122.1:0-14160 GCF_001704415.2 Capra hircus
GCCTAGTGGGAAAGCTCGTGGGAAAGCCTCGCGGAAAGCCTGCGTGGGAATGCTGCGAAGTAAAGAACAGCAGATCCCTTGATCCATGGAAGGGAAGCGTGACACTGCTGCTACAGGCTGGGAGGAAGCACAGGCAGACGTGTGCCGGGAGCCAGTGTGAGGAATCCCGCCCGTGACAAGGTCATGAGGAAGGAAGCTGACATACGCAAGGCGTGCTCAGACTTCAGGGACCCCTCTGGAAATTCCTAAGCATGTACCCCAACAAAAATCTGCCGGCTTTTGTGCTCTGCTTTTCCACTCTTCTGACATTTTCTGGAAAAAGTCAATTCAGGGCTTTAGGTCTTCTGCATTTAAAAGAGTGTTTCAATCCAAAAACCCTCTGATGGCTTTCTAGCCTGCCTGCAGGACTCGTACAGCTGCGCATGTGATTGTTTTGAGGCCTCCTGACCGCAGGAGGCACAGGAAGCTTAAAACATCCTAGGAATGTAGGAGCTTCCGAGGAGTCAAAATCTTTAGAATAGGACTGATTAAAGGTTTCATTTTTTGGGTCAATGCTTGCTGCCAAATTTTCATATCCCTTTATTTTTAGATATAGTTGGTATATAGAAAAACAAGTAGTAGACCTGGTATTAGCAACATTAGATCTTTGAGTTAAGTACCTTCTTTGTTATAACCCACTGCACCTTTGCTTTATAGAGATGTAACTTTAATGCTTTAAGGAGATGCAGATTAAAGAAAAACACTTCAGGGGAAACAAATTAACATTCATTAAGGAAGAGAGCTAAAAAGTGTTAACAAGCCTCTTGGCCAGAAGATAATGTAAATCACCTGAGACCTTTTGTATACAAAATGATGTATAGAAAGAGTCTGGGCTGCGAACGCTACATAATTTTGTGTTACCCATTGATCTCCATGTTTTATCAAAGTATAAAAGGCCTTCTGAACAATAAAGGATGGGGGCCAGGGGCCGGGGACCAGTTTCTCGGACCAGTTTCTCGAACTAGTCTCTCGGCCTGGTTTCTTGGGACTCTGGCTCCCCCCATGTCTCTCTCTCTCCTCTTCTCTCCCCTTTCCTCTCTCTGCTCTTTACTTTAACTTCAGGCTGAATCTCCATCTGGGGCGCGGAGGCTCGCCAGGTCTACTTACTTGCCCCGGCTGTTAAGACCCGCACGAAAGGGAGCTTAAGGCGAGGCACCCTTAGATATTCAAGCGGGCGCCGGTGGCCCAACGTAGATGGTGCAAATTCCTTGTCTGGAATTTTATTGGCCTTCCGCGTAAACCAAGCTATTCAGCCCTCTTCCTCCACTTAATCTTCTTACTACACTATAGTTTCTCAATCTAATCTTACATTAATAAACAAACAAGTCTTTCCACGCCAACGGCCGTCCACCCTTCGAGTTCCCTGGATCCACCGGGGCTGGACCCCGGCAAGTGGCGCCCGGAACAGGCTATTCGAAGGTAGGTTCCTCGGAGCAAAAGCTCCCCCCGGAGCACTCTCTGCTGCTCCCCCCCCGGAGCACTCTCCGTTGCTCCCCCCGGAGCACTCTCTGTTGCTCCCCCCGGAGTGAGTTAATCACTCCCCCCGGAGTACTTTCGGGTACTCCCCCAGTGTTGAGTGTTCGGGACGGCTAGGACCCCACTCAGGGTGCCGCGGACCCCCCTGTAGGATAGACAGGGTGAAGAGGAGTGGGAAGTGTTCAAGGGTTTAAGAGAAACCTGGTGCTCTAGAGGTTGAAAAGAAACCTGCTATCTTAGGGTTTAAAACAAAACCCCCCTTGGCTAAGGTAAAACCTTTTTGTCAAGGCAGACTTTTCTATAACTCTTAATTTTCTGACACGGGTAACAATGACTCAAAACAATGACACCTCTTTATACAAGTAATTTTGTAACTGTTAAACAAAAAAGACAAAGATTAAAAGGCTAGTGTTACGAGAGCAATGTCCTTGGTTTCCAAAAAAGGGATTTAGATACTTGGGTGAAGCTAACAAAACAGCTAAAAACTTACTATACTTTGCATGGGCCTGTAAATGCTTTTGCTCTGTAAAATATGATTACAAATGTTTTGGACCCCTGTCATGAGGCTGTTAGATAGCCTATGGGAGAGGCTATAGCGGTAAATGGTAGTGGGTCTCCACCTTCTATGCAGATCGTATTTTCTGCCATTGGCAAACAAAAGGAGAGAGACTACTCTTCCTCCCGAGGAAGGAGGGTGCTTACAGGACGCAGCGGCCGAGCGCCCTGGAGAGCCCCCTCCCCCTCTACACAAACCAAACCTTTAAAAAAGTTATCTTATTTAAGGCGACCACTGCAACCTCTGCTTGCGCCTCCCCAGGGCTTAACAACTCCCCACTTTATATCCAAAGCCTCCCAGAACATTGCTTAAGTTTGAAAACGATAGTGACAATATTTTTGAGCAAAAGAGCTTTTAAAACAGAGCTTGCTCCTTGCATAAAATCCCCTCAGGAGGGGCCTCACCCAACAACAACAAAAAAAAAACAAAAAGGAATAAAAACAAAAAAAAAAAAAAAAAGAAAAGAAAAGAAAAATATTCGTAATAAAAAGGACTTTACAAATGCAAAATGTTTCTCTTGAGGCCAAATAGAACATTTTTTGCCAAAATGTCCTGCTAAACAGAGACTACAACCGTACCAAACAACCCCAGGTAGCTCAGGCCTAGACCTCAGTTCCACCACCTCAATAATATTAACCCCTGATGTGCCAGTGACTCAGATTCCAATGAGAGTGGCTAGTCCCCTGCCTGAGGACATTGTAAGACTTGTACTGGGGAATAGCTTGCTTTCTTTTCAAGAAATTTCGGTAGTGTCTTGTGTAGTAAATTCTGATTATACTGAAAAAACTGAAGTTTTGATCTCGCCACCTGCTAAAACTGTGCAATTAATAAAAAAAAAAAAAAAAAAGCACAGCTTTTGCTTTTACCTTATTACCAAACAGAAAAACCAGACAAAAAAAAGCCCCAGAGGGTCTAGATCTAGCTTTTTGGGTGCAAAAAATTGCAGCTTCTAGGCCTTTAAAAGATTTTTTAATTCAAAGATATAAAATGTCATGGCTGTTAGACAATAGACAAGACGTTTCTTACATTGCTGAGAGACTAGTGCAGCTCCTGGCCAACATATACTACTGAAAAGGAGTTGGTGGGATTACAAAAGGTGGTATACAAGATAAAAATGCTATAAAATAAGAGGTGAGAGAGAGTTTAAAACCTTGGTGAATAGTGAGCTCCCCGTTGCTGGAACTATTCAAGCTAAGATTAAATGGTTACTTGTCATCTAAAAGGCTATATAGACCAGATTTGGGTTATAAAAAGATCATTACAAAAGCTTATAAAGATATTGTGTAACACCTCTTTTCTTGCTTCTTATATTTAGGTCTGCCAAAAGTTTTAAAACTGATAATGTCCCTTTAAGGCTGCTGAGAGATTGTTTACTAACTTTAACTGATTTCCAAAAAATTATTAGGTGATATTAATTGGATATGCCCACATTTAAAACTGACTTCTGTAGATTTAAAGCCTTTTGTTTGATTGCTGAAAAAAAACAATCCTAATCCCAGTTCTAAAAAAAAAGGTTGACTAGTGAGACAGAGCTGGCTTTTGTTAAAGTAAATGAGGCTTTAAATGATCAGTAATTAAAATTAATATTGCCAAAAAAGATTAAATTATTCTTGCCACAAAATGTATACCTACAGGATGCTTGTGACAAAAAGGCCCATTGGTTCCATCTAATGACCCCCCAAAAAATAGTTTTATCTTATCCCAACTTGGTGGAACAATGGCCTCTGCCTAAAAAAAAATTACTGACATATTAATTAAAAAGATTAACTCAAGTATACTGATTTATTAAATTGTTTAGTAAAGAACCATCAAAAATTGTACTTCCATATAACAGAGAACAACTTGATGCTTTTCAAATGTTTGATGATTGGCAGATTGCTATACAAAATTCTTGTGATCAGATCTTGCATCATTTACCCTCACATTGCTTTGTTAATTCAAAAATTAAAAAAGGAGAAATTAAGTATAGTTTTCCCCCATCAGATTTTACAACATGTTCTCTTTGTAATAAGTTGAATGCTGATTCGTTTGAAACAGTAAAATAAAAAGCCATTAATAAAGCAAAAAGATCTCCTCCATATAACAAAAAGATCCCGACCCAAAATTAACTGCCGGTCGAGGAAGTGTTTATATTTTTTCCACAGGGTGCAGATTCGTCAATTTAGATCCCGGACAGACTGATTCGCCACAAAAGAAAAAGGGAACTTCTCTGCCGCCACCGCCGTGGGAAACAGCGGCACACCAAAAGCTGTGGGCGGGGCCAGCCTGACTGACGGAACCCAGTGCACCGCACTCGCAGCCCCGTAACAGCGCCAGTGTCAGAGGGCGGGGTGAAGGCCGCTGCTCCCACCGGCAGAAGAGGCAAAAGAAACATCAAGATCCCGGCGGGACTAACAGCTGCTGCAGCGCAAACTCCAACCAGAAAATGACTCTATTTACTCTATTTTGGCTTGTCTATCCTCTCCTTATGTTCTCCTTTTCACCAATGATTCCAGAAAACTTAACGTACCTAATGTAGCGACTTGTGAACCATGGATGTTTTCATCTTGTTTAACTCCTCAAAGTAATGTCTGCTCTTTTGTGGTTTTAAAGATGTCCTGTAACTGTAACAACTTATTGATATGATAATTATGTTCTTGCTGTGTTACAACTGTTATTGTTACTACGACAGCAATCATTGACTCAACAAGTGTAAATGCCCAATATGTGAAAAAATCAAGTTTTAGGTGTTTTGGAACAACTTAGGTATTAGTTTAGACTTAGGGAAACTGCATAACCAGATTCAGACCTTGGAACACTCCCGATTAGATTTTACCACCGCAGGAGAAGCCAATGACTTTCTCCACACTTTCTCTAACTTCATTTCTGGAAAGACTATTCTGTCTACTGTTTATAATCTTGCTCCTCGTAATCATTCTTCCCTGTATTGTCTAGATTCTTCGGCAGAGCATTCGGAATCTCGCGACCGAACTGCACCTGATTTTAAACATAAATAATTAATTATTTAAAATTAAAAAGGGTGAGATGCCGGGAGCCAGTGTGAGGAATCCCGCCCGTGACAAGGTCATGAGGAAGGAAGCTGACATACGCAAGGCGTGCTCAGACTTCAGGGACCCCTCTGGAAATTCCTAAGCATGTACCCCAACAAAAATCTGCCGGCTTTTGTGCTCTGCTTTTCCACTCTTCTGACATTTTCTGGAAAAAGTCAATTCAGGGCTTTAGTCTTCTGCATTTAAAAGAGTGTTTCAATCCAAAAACCCTCTGATGGCTTTCTAGCCTGCCTGCAGGACTCGTACAGCTGCGCATGTGATTGTTTGAGGCCTCCTGACCGCAGGAGGCACAGGAAGCTTAAAACATCCTAGGAATGTAGGAGCTTCCGAGGAGTCAAAATCTTTAGAATAGGACTGATTAAAGGTTTCATTTTTTGGGTCAATGCTTGCTGCCAAATTTTCATATCCTTTATTTTTAGATATAGTTGGTATATAGAAAAACAAGTAGTAGACCTGGTATTAGCAACATTAGATCTTTGAGTTAAGTACCTTCTTTGTTATAACCCACTGCACCTTTGCTTTATAGAGATGTAACTTTAATGCTTTAAGGAGATGCAGATTAAAGAAAAACACTTCAGGGGAAACAAAATTAACATTCATTAAGGAAGAGAGCTAAAAAGTGTTAACAAGCCTCTTGGCCAGAAGATAATGTAAATCACCTGAGACCTTTTGTATACAAAATGATGTATAGAAAGAGTCTGGGCTGCGAACGCTACATAATTTTGTGTTACCCATTGATCTCCATGTTTTATCAAAAGTATAAAAGGCCTTCTGAACAATAAAGGATGGGGGCCAGGGGCCGGGGACCAGTTTCTCGGACCAGTTTCTCGAACTAGTCTCTCGGCCTGGTTTCTTGGGACTCTGGCTCCCCCCATGTCTCTCTCTCTCCTCTTCTCTCCCCTTTCCTCTCTCTGCTCTTTACTTTAACTTCAGGCTGAATCTCCATCTGGGGCGCGGAGGCTCGCCAGGTCTACTTACTTGCCCCGGCTGTTAAGACCCGCACGAAAGGGAGCTTAAGGCGAGGCACCCTTAGATATTCAAGCGGGCGCCGGTGGCCCAACGTAGATGGTGCAAATTCCTTGTCTGGAATTTTATTGGCCTTCCGCGTAAACCAAGCTATTCAGCCCTCTTCCTCCACTTAATCTTCTTACTACACTATAGTTTCTCAATCTAATCTTACATTAATAAACAAACAAGTCTTTCCACGCCAACGCCGTCCACCCTTCGAGTTCCCTGGATCCACCGGGGCTGGACCCCGGCACACGTGCATGCCCCCACTCGAGAGGAGGACTGACTCCCCTGGGGAGACTCCAGAAGTACCCCAAGATCCATGTTAGCAATGGAGAGGAATCCTCAGTTTCGGGCACCGACTCCACACAAGGTCTTAGGCCCGGCATCGACGGGAGAGGAATCCCGAGAGGCCCCTGAGCAACTCGCATGGGGACTGGGCTTTCCTGAGGCCACCAGAGCGGGTCCCTGATGTCCCCGTCGTAAGTCGAGAGCACCTGGGGCAACTCGAGAAAATCCAGGAGGTTCTCCCCTCCAGGCGAGATGAGGCCCATTTGCCCTCAGGCCTCTCGAGGCTAATGACACCTAACTTCTGGAACTTCCAAAGGGTCCTTCACACCCTTGCTGCAACTCAAGAAGTTGCCTGACATACCCGTCTCCACTCGAGAGGAAGCACGATAGTCCCACCCACATCCAGAGGAGCCCCATGTCCGCCTCCTAGCTCGAGCGGAAGGATCCTTTCCCTGCGTGGTCGGGAAAGAATTCCCGGCGTTTCCGTAGCATCTCAAGAGGAGGCGCTCTCCACAGGAAAGGCGAGAGGAACTCCAGGGTCGTGCCACCATTCCCAGAGTCCCCCTGATGTCTCCGTCCATTCCAGGGAAAACTGTTTTCCCTGCACTGCCTCCACTTTCAAGCCGAGGATCGACTCACACCACGGTGGCACGTGGGACAGCCCTGTGGGAAAGCCTCGTGGGAAATCCTCATGGGAAAGCCTCGAGGGAAAGCAACAGATCCCTAGATCCACGCGAAGGGAAGCGCGACACTGCTGCTACAGCTCGGAAGGAAAGCTCACGTGCATTCCCCCACTCGAGACGAAGACTGACTTGCCTGGGGAGACTCCAGAAGTACCCCAAGATCCAGGTCAGCACTGGAGAGGAATCCTCAGGTTCCGGGACTGACTCCACACAAGCTCTTAGGCCCCAGCATCTAAGGGAGAGGAAACCCGAGAGGCCATCGAGCAACTCGCATGGGGACTGTCCTTTCCTGAGGCTACCGGAGGGGGTCCTTGCGGTCCCCGTCGTAAGTTGAGAGCACCTGCCGCAACTCGAGAAAATCCAGGAGGTTCTCCCATCCAGGCGAGATGAGGCCCATTTTCGCTGAGGCGTCTCAAGGCTAATCACACCTAACCTTTAGAACTTAAAAGGGTCCTTCACACCCTTGCTGCAACTCAGAAGTTCCCCGACATACCGGTCTCCACTCGAGAGGAAGCACGGGAGTCCCGCCCACATCCAGAGCAACACCGTTTCCGCCTCCTAGCTCGAGAGGAGGAATCCTTTCCCTCCGTGGTCGGGAAAGAATTCCCGGCATTTCCGTCGCATCTCAAGAGGAGGCTCTCTCAACAGGAAAGGCGAGAGGAACTCCAGTGTCGTGCCACCATTCCCAGAGTCCCCCAGATGTCTCCGTCCATTCCAGGGAAACCTGTTTTCCCAGCACTGCGTCGACATTCAAGCTGAGGATCGACTCACACCACGGTGGCACGTGGGACAGCCCTGTGGGAAAGCGTCGTGGGAAAGCCTCGTGGGAAAGTCTCGAGGGAAAGCCACAGATCCCTTGATCCACGCGAATGGAAGCGCGACACTAATGCTACAGCTCGAGAGGCACGCGCACCTGCATGCCCCCACTCGAGAAGAGGACTGACTCCCCTGGGGAGACTCCAGAAGTACCCCAAGATCCATGTCAGCACTGGAGAGAAATCCTCAGGTTCCGGCACTGACTCCACACGAGGTCTCAGGCCCCAGAATCGACGGGAGAGGAATCCCGAGATGCCCCCGAGCAACTCGCATGGGGAATGGCATTTCCTGATGCCACCAGAGCGGGTCCCTGAGGTCCCCGTCGTAAGTCGAGAGCACCTGAGGCAACTCGAGAAAATCCAGGAGGTTCTCCCCTCCAGGCGAGATGAGGCCCATTTCCGCTGAGGCGTCTCGAGGCTAATCACATCTAACATCTGGAACTTCCAAAGGGTCCTTCACACCCTTGCTGCAACTCAAGAAGTTCCCAGACATACCCGTCTCCACTAGAGAGGAAGCACGAGAGTTCCGCCCACATCCAAAGGAGCCCCGTTTCCACCTCCTAGCTCGAGAGGAGGGATCCTTTCCCAGCGTGGTCGGGAAAGAATTACCGGCGTTTCCGTTGCATCTCAACAGGAGGCGCTCTCCACAGGATAGGCGAGAGGACTCCAGGGTCGTGCCACCATTCCCAGAGTACCCTGGATGTCTCAGTCCATTCCAGGGAAAACTGTTTTCCGTGCACTGCCTCGACTTTCAAGCCGAGGATCGACTCACACCACGGTGGCACGTGGGACAGCCCTGTGGGAAAGCCTCGTGCGAAAGCCTCGAGGGAAAGCCACAGATCCCTTGATCCACGCGTAGGGAAGCATGACACTGCTGCTACGGCTCGGGAGGAAAGCGCACGTGCATGCCCCCACTCGAGACGGGGACTGACTCCCCTGGGGAGACTGCAGAGGTACCCCAAGATCCATGTCAGCAGGGAGAGGAACACTCAGGTTCCGGCACCGACTCCACACAAGGGCTTAGGCCCCAGCATCCAAGTGAGAGGAATCCCGAGAGGCCCCCGAGCAACTCGCATGTGCACTGGGTTTTCCTGAGGCCACCAGAGCGGGTCCCTGAGGTCCCCGTTGTAAGTCGAGAGCACCTGCGGCAAATCGAGAAAATCCAGGAGGTTCTCCCCTCCAGGCGAGATGAGGCCCATTTCCGCTGAGGCGTCTCCAGGATATTCACCTAACCTCTGGAACTTCCAAAGGGTTCTTCACACCCTTTCTGCAACTCAAGAAGTTCCCCGACATACTGTCTCCACTCGAGAGGAAGCACGAGAGTCCCGCCCACATCCAGAGGGGCCCCGTTTCCGCCTCCTAGCTCGAGAGGAGGGATCCTTTCCCTGCGTGGTCGGGATAGAATTCCCGGTGTTCCCGTCACATCTCAAGAGGAGGCGCGCTCCACAGGAATGGCGAGAGGAACTCCAGGGTCGTGCCACCATTCCCAGAGTCCCCTGGATGTCTCAGTCCATTCCAGGGAAACCTGTTTTCCCTGCACTGCCTAGACTTTCAAGCCAAGGATCGTCTCTCACCACGGTGACACGTGGGACAGCCCTGTGGGAAAGCCTCGTGGGAAAGCCTCGTGGGAAAGCCTCGAGGGAAAGGCACAGATCCCTTGATCCACGCGAAGGGAAGAGTGACACTGCTGCTACAGCACGGGAGGAAAGCGCACGTGCATGCCCCCAATCGAGACGAGGACTGACTCCCCAGGGGAGACTCCAGAAGTACCCCAAGATCCATGTCAGCACTGGAGAGGAATCCTCAGGTTCCGGCACCCACTCCACACAAGATCTTAGGCCCCGGCATCGAAGGGAGAGGAATCCCGAGAGGACACCGAGCAACTCGCATGGGGACTGGCCTTTCCTGAGGCTACCGGAGGGGGTCCTTGCGGTCCCCGTCATAAGTTGAGAGCACCTGCCGCAACTCGAGAAAATCCAGGAGGTTCTCCCATCGAGGCGAGATGAGGCCCATTTTCGCTGAGGCGTCTCAAGGCTAATCACACCTAACCTTTAGAACTTAAAAGGGTCCTTCACACCCTTGCTGCAACTCAGAAGTTCCCCGACATACCGGTCTCCACTCGAGAGGAAGCACGGGAGTCCCGCCCACATCCAGAGCAACACCGTTTCCGACCTCCTAGCTCGAGAGGAGGAATCCTTTCCCTCCGTGGTCGGGAAAGAATTCCCGGCATTTCCGTCGCATCTCAAGAGGAGGCTCTCTCAACAGGAAAGGCGAGAGGAACTCCAGGGTCGTGCCACCATTCCCAGAGTCCCCCAGATGTCTCCGTCCATTCCAGGGAAACCTGTTTTTCCAGCACTGCGTCGACATTCAAGCTGAGGATCGACTCACACCACGGTGGCACGTGGGATCGCCCTGTGGGAAAGCGTCGTGGGAAAGCCTCGTGGGAAAGCCTCGAGGGAAAGCCACAGATCCCTTGATCCACGCGAATGGAAGCGCGACACTAATGCTACAGCTCGAGAGGCACGCGCACGTGCATGCCCCCACTCGAGAAGAGGACTGACCCCCCTGGGGAGACTCCAGAAGTACCCCAAGATCCATGTCAGCACTGGAGAGAAATCCTCAGGTTCCGGCACTGACTCCACACGAGGTCTCAGGCCCCGGAATCGACGGGAGAGGAATCCCGAGATGCCCCCGAGCAACTCGCATGGGGAATGGCATTTCCTGATGCCACCAGAGCGGGTCCCTGAGGTCCCCATCGTAAGTCGAGAGCACCTGCCGCAACTCGAGAAAATCCAGGAGGTTGTCCCCTCCAGGCGAGATGAGGCCCATTTCCGCAGAGGCCTCTCGAGGCTAATCACACCTAACCTCTGGAACTTCCAACGTGTCCTTCACACCCTTGCTGCAACTCAAGAAGTTCCCCGACATACCCGTCTCCACTTGAGAGGAAGCACGAGAGTCCCGGCCACATCCAGAGGAGCCCCGTTTCTGCCTCCTAGCTTGAGAGGAGGGATCCTTTCCATGCGTGGTCGGGAAAGAATTCCCGGCGTTCCCGTCGAATCTCAAGAGGAGGCACTCTCCACAGGAAAGGCGAGAGGAACTCCAGGTTCGTGCCACCATTCCCAGAGTCCACCAGATGTCTCAGTCCAATTGCAGGGAAACCTGTTTTCCCATGCACTGCCTCGACTTTCAAGCCGAGGATCGACTCACACCACGGTGGCACGTGGGACAGCCCTGTGGGAAAGCCTCGTGGGAAAGCCTCGTGGGAAAGCCTCGAGGGAAAGCCCACTGATCCCTTGATCCACGCGAAGGGAAGCAGTGACACTGCTGCTACAGCTCGGGAGGAAAGCGCACGTGCATGTCCCCACTCGAGACGAGGACTGACTCCCCTGGGGTAGACTCCAGAAGTACCCCAAGATCCATGTCAGCACTGGAGAGGAATGACTCAGGTTCCGGACACCGACTTCACACAAGGTCTTAGGCCCCGGCATCGACGGGAGAGGAATCCCGAGAGGCCCCCGAGCAACTCGCATGGGGACTGGCCTTTCCTGAGGCCACCAGAGCGGGTCCCTGAGGTCCCCAGTCGTAAGTCGGAGAGCACCTGCCGCAACTCGAGAAAATCCAGGAGGTTCTCCCCTCCAGGCGAGATGCGGCCCATTTCCGCTGAGGCGTCTCGAGGCTAATGACACCTAACCTCTGGAACTTCCAAAGGGTCCTTCACACCCTTGCTGCAACTCAAGAAGTTCCCCGACATAACCGTCTCCACTCGAGAGGAAGCACGAGAGTCCCGCCCACATCCAGAGGAGCCACGTTTTCGCCTCCTAGCTCGAGAGGAGGGATCCTTTCCCTGCGTGGTCGGGATAGAATTCCCGGTGTTCCCGTCACATCTCAAGAGGAGGCGCGCTCCACAGGAAAGGCGAGAGGAACTCCAGGGTCGTGCCACCATTCCCAGAGTCTCCCAGATGCCTCAGTCCATTCCAGGGAAACCTGTTTTCCCTGTACTGCCTCGACTTTCAAGCCGAGGATCGACTCACACCACCGTGGCACGTGGGATAGCCCTGTGGGAAAGCCTCGTGGGAAAGCCTCGTGGGAAAGCCTCGAGGGAAAGCCACAGATCCCTTGATCCACGCGAATGGAAGCGCGACACTAATGCTACAGCTCGAGAGGCACGTGCACGTGCATGCCCCACTCCAGACGAGGACTGACTCCCCTGGGGAGACTCCAGAAGTACACCCAAGATCCATGTCAGCACTGGAGAGGAATCCTAAGGTTCCGGCACTGACTCCACACAAGGTCTTAGGCCCCGGCATCGACGGGAGAGGAATCCCGAGAGGCCCCCGAGCAACTCGCATGGGGAATGGCCTTTCCTGAGGCCACCAAAAGCGGGTCCCTGAGGTCCCCGTCGTAAGTCGAGAGCACCTGCCGCAACTCGAGAAAATCCAAGAGGTTCTCCCCTCCAGGTGAGATGAGGCCCATTTCCGCAGAGGCGTCTCGAGGCTAATCACACCTAACCTCTGGAACTTCCAACGGGTCCTTCACACCCTTGCTGCAAATCAAGAAGTTCCCCGACATACCCGTCTCCACTCGGAGACGAAGCACGTGAGTCCCGCCTACATCCAGAGGAGCCCCGTTTCCGCCTCCTATCTCGAGAGGATGGATCCTTTCCATGCGTGGTCGGGAAAGAATTCCCGGCGTTCCCGTCGCGTCTAAAGAGGAGGCGCTCTCCACAGGAAAGGCGAGAGGAACTCCAGGGTCGTGCCACCATTCCCAGAGTCCCCCAGATGCCTCAGTCCATTCCAGGGAAACCAGTTTTCCCTGCACTGCCTCGACTTTCAAGCCGAGGATCGACTCACAACACGGTGGCACGTGGGACAGCCCTGTGGGAAAGCCTCAGGGGGAAAGCGTTTTGGGAAAGCCTCGAGGGAATGCCCCAGATCCCTTGTTCCATGCGAAGGGAAGCGTGACATTGCTGCTACAGCTCGGGAGGAAAGGGCACGTGCATGCCCCAACTCTAGACGAGGATTGACTTCCCTGGGGAGATTCCAGAAGTACCCAAAGATCCATGTAAGCACTGGGAGAGGAATCCTCAGGTCCTGGCACCGACTCCACACAAGGTCTTAGGCCCCGCATCGACGGTAGAGGAATCCCGAGAGGCCCCCGAGTAACTCGCAAGGAAATTTCCTTTACCGATGCCACCAGGGCCCGTCCCGATGGTCCCCGTCGTAAGTCCAGTGCACCTGACACAACTCGAGAAAATCCAGGAGGTTCTACCCTCCAGGCGAGATGAGGCCCATTTCCGCTGAGGCGTCCTGAGGCTAATCACACCTGACCTATGGAAATTCCAAATGATCCTTCACACCTTTACTGCAACTCAAGAAGTTCCCTGACATACCCGTCTCCACTCGAGAGGAAGCACGAGAATCCCGACCACATCCAGAGGAGCCCCGTTTCCACCTCCTAGCTCGAGAGGAGGGATCCTTTCCCTGCGTGCTCGAGAAAGAATTCCCGGAGTTCCTGTCGCAACTCAAGAGGAGGCGCTCTCCACAGGAAAGGCGAGAGGAACTCTGGGGTCATGCCAGCATTCCCAGAGTCCCCCAGATGTCTCAGTCCATTCCAGGGAAACCTGTTTTCTCTGCACTGTTTTGACTTTCAATGCCGAGGATAGACTCACACCACGGTGGCACGTGGGACAGCCCTGTGGGAAAGCCTAGTGGGAAAGCCTCGAGGGAATGCCACAGATTCCTTGTTCCACGTGAAGGAAAGGAGACACTGCGCTACAGCTCGGGAGGAAATCGCACGTGCATGCCCCCACTCGAGACGAGGACTGACTCCGCTGGGGAGACTCCAGAAGTACCCCAAGATCCATGTCAGAACTGGAGAGGAAACCTCAGATCCTGGCACCGGACTCCACACAAGGTCTTAGGCCCCGATATCGACTGGAGAGGAATCCCGAGAGACCCCCGAGAGGGCCCCCGAGCAACTCGCAAGGGGACTGGCCTTTCCTGAGGCCACCAGAGCGGGTCCCTGAGGTCCCCGTCGTAAGTCGAGAGCACCTGCCGCAACTCGAGAAAATCCAGGAGGTTCTCCCCTCCAGGCGAGATGAGGCCCATTTCCGCTGAGGCGTCTCGAGGCTAATCACACCTAAACTCTGGAACTTCCAAAGGGTCCTTCACACCCTTGCTGCAACTCAAGAAGAGCGCTACTCTCGTGCTTCCTCTCGAGTGAGCACGCGGTATGTCGGGGAA
>NW_017215123.1:0-14158 GCF_001704415.2 Capra hircus
GCCGGGACAGGCAGCCAGAGCCCTAAGGGCTGGAAAGGGCAATTGCAGACCCGGAGAGACTTCATACCAAACTGCAAGCAGGCTTCTTTGCTAAGACTTCTGGGGGTGCTGGACAGTCACATCTGCCTCACAAGGGGCGCCAGCGGTCCACCCAGAAGCTGAGCAGCAGAGGCAGGAAAGGCGACAAGCAGCGACCGGCTCGCCAAACTCCTGAGCTACTCGGACCCCGGGAAGGGCACAAAACGCAGTCCCAACCGAATCTGTGCCTCTGAGGGCTGCCTGAGCGCGAACCTGAGCAGCTTAGACCGGGGAAGTGCACGCAGCCTAGGGCCGGCCTCAGACGGTTCCGGCTGAGCATCGTAGAGCCGGAGCGGTTTGTGCGCGCGAGAAGGGACAGGTCCAGCAGGGCTGAGACACTGTGTGCACACGACAGCGCTATTTGTTTGCAGCACCCCCCTCCCCACAGCAACTGAACTAGTGAGCCTAAAAAACCAGCATAAAGAAGAAGATAAACAGAGGGAACCGCCTTGGAAGTGACCCCACACTGCCCACAACATCAGAGAAGGGCCAGGTATATTTTACTATTTTTAAAATCATCCCTTTTTTTTCTTTTTCTTTTCTTTTTTTTAACTTTTTTAAAATTGTTAAGTCTTCTATTTCTCCTCTAATTTTTATTTCTATAACCTATTATTATTATTTTCAAAAAAAAGACTCTTTTTTTTTTTTTAAGGCAAACACCATATATAGTCTTTGGGTGGTTATTGGTGGGTTTTTTTTTTTTTTAATAATTCTTGTGGCTTTTGTTTTTTTCTTTTTTTCTTTTTTTTTTCCTTTTTTCCTTTTTCTTTCTTCTTTTCTTTAACATTGTATTTTTGAAAATCAACCTCTACTCTAGATTTTTAATCTTTGCCCTTTGTTTTTGTTGTCAATTTTTGTACATTTAAAAACCCAAACTTCACTACCCAATTTTACCTGAGAGCGAGATTACTGGCTTGACCACTCTCTCCTCCTTTGGACTCTCCTTTTTCTCCACCAGGTGGCCTCCGTCTCTTCTCCCCCATCTCTTTTCTATCCAACTCTGTGAATCTCTGTGTGTTCCAGACGGTGGAGAACACCTAAGGAACTGGTTACTGGCAGGATTTGTCTCTCTCCTTCTCATTCCTCTCTCTTATCCTCCTGGCCACCTCTGTCTACTTCCTCCCTCTCCTCTTCCCTGTATAACTCCGTAAATACCTCTGAGCGGTCCAGACTATGGAACGCACATAAGGAAGTGACTACTGGCTAGCTTGCTCTCTCCTCTTTTGATCTCACCGCATCTCATTCCAGTCACCTCTAACTACCCTCTCCTCTTCTCTTCTCCTTGTAACTCAGTGAACCTCTCTGGGTGTCCCTCAATGTGGAGAAACTTTTCATCTTTAACCTAGATGTTTTATCATCGGTGCTGTATAGATGGAGAAGTCTAGAGGCTACTGTAAAAATAAAACTGAAAACCAGAAGCAGGAGGCTTAAGTCCAAAGCCTGAAAACATCAGAGAACTCCTGAATTCAGGGAACATTAAGCAATAGGAGCTCATCAAATGCCTCCATACCTACACTGAAACCAAGCTCCACCCAAGGCCAACAAGTTCCAGAACAAGACATACCATGCAAATTCTCCAGCAACACAGGAACACACTCCTGAGCTTCAATATACAGGCAGCTCAAAGTTACTCCAAAACCTTTGATGTCTCATAACCCATTACTGGTCACTCCACTGCACTCCAGAGAGAAGAAACCCAGCTCCACCCACCAGAACTCCAACACAAGCCTCCCTAACCAGGAAACCTAGACAAGCCACTGATACAACCCCACCCACAGTGAGGAAGCTCCATAATAAAGAGAACTCCACAAATTACCAGAATATAAAAAGGCCACCCAAACGCAGCAATATAATCAAGATGAAGAGACAGAGGAATACTCAGCAGGTAAAGGAACAGGAGAGTTGCCCACCAAACCAAACAAAAGAGGAAGAGGTAGGGAATCTACCTGAGAAAGAATTCCGAATATTGATAGTGAAAATGATCCAAAATCTTGAAATCAAAATGGAATCACAGATAAATAGCCTAGAGACAAGGATTGAGAAGATGCAAGAAAGGTTTAACAAGGACCTAGAAGAAATAAAAAAGAGTCAAAATATAATGAATAACGCAATAAATGAGATCAGAAACACTCTGGAGGCAACAAATAGCAGAATAACGGAGGCAGAAGATAGGATTAGTGAAATAGAAGATAGAATGGTAGAAATAAATGAATCAGAGAGGAAACAAGAAAAACGAATTAAAAGAAATGAGGACAATCTCAGAGACCTCCAGGAAATATGAAACGCTCCAACATTCGAATTATAGGAGTCCCAGAAGAAGAAGACAAAAAGAAAGACCATGAGAAAATCCTTGAGGAGATAATAGTTGAAAACTTCCCTAAAATGGGGAAGGAAATAATCACCCAAGTCCAAGAAACACAGAGAGTTCCAAATAGGATAAACCCAAGGCGAAACACCCCAAGACACATATTAATCAAATTAACAAAGATCAAACACAAAGAACAAATATTAAAAGCAGCAAGGGAAAAACAACAAATAACACACAAGGGGATTCCCATAAGGATAACAGCTGATCTTTCAATAGAAACTCTTCAGGCCAGGAGGGAATGGCAAGACATACTTAAAGTGATGAAAGACAATAACCTACAGCCCAGATTACTGTACCCAGCAAGGATCTCATTCAAATACGAAGGAGAAATCAAAAGCTTTACAGACAAGCAAAAGCTGAGAGAATTCAGCACCACCAAACCAGCTCTCCAACAAATTCTAAAGGATATTCTCTAGACAGGAAACACAAAAAGTGTATAAACCCGAACCCAAAACAATAAAGTAAATGGTAACGGATCATACTTATCAATAATTACCTTAAACGTAAATGGGTTGAATGCCCCAACCAAAAGACAAAGACTGGCCGAATGGATACAAAAACAAGACCCCTCTATATGCTGCTTACAAGAGACCCACCTCAAAACAAGGGACACATACGGACTGAAAGTGAAGGGCTGGAAAAAAGATATACCATGCAATAGAGACCAAAGAAAGCAGGAGTGGCATACTCATATCCGATAAAATAGACTTTAAAACAAAGGCTGTGAAAAGAGACAAAGAAGGCCACTACATAATGATCAAAGGAACAATCCAAGAAGAAGATATAACAATTATAAATATATATGCACCCAATATAGGAGCACCTCAATATGTAAGACAAATGCTAACAAGTATGAAAGGGGAAATCAACAATAACACAATAATAGTGGGAGACTTT
Organism: Capra hircus; assembly: GCF_001704415.2. NCBI lineage: Eukaryota > Metazoa > Chordata > Mammalia > Artiodactyla > Bovidae > Capra > Capra hircus. The sequence continues at coordinate 3,344 of NW_017215123.1, forward strand.
AATACCCCACTCACACCTATGGACAGATCAACTAAACAGAAAATTAACAAAGAAACGCAAACTTTAAATGATACATTAGACCAGTTAGACCTAATTGATATCTATAGGACATTTCACCCCAAAAACAATGAATTTCACCTTTTTCTCAAGTGCTCATGGAACATTCTCCAGGATAGATCACATCCTGGGCCATAAATCTAAACTTAAATTCAAAATATCGAAATCATTCCAAGCATCTTTTCTGACCATAATACATTAAGATTAGATCTCAATTACAGGAGAAAAACTATTAAAAATTCCAACATATGGAGATTGAACAACACACTTCTGAATAACCACCCAAATCACAGAAGAAATCAAAAAAGAAATCAAAATATGCATAGAAACTAATGAAAATGAAAACACAACAACCCAAAACCTGTGGGACACTATAAAAGCAGCGCTAAGAGGAAAGTTGATAGCAATCCAGGCATACCTCAAGAAACAAGAAAAAAGTCAAATAAATAACCTAACTCTACATCTAAAGCAACTAGAAAAGGAAGAAATGGAGAATCCCAGAGTTAGTAGAAGGAAAGAAATCTTAAAAATTAGGGCAGAAATAAATGCAAAAGAAACAAAAGAGACCATAGCAAAAATCAACAAAGCCAAAAGCTGGTTCTTTGAAAGGATAAATAAAATTGACAAACCATTAGCCAGACTCATCAAGAAGCAAAGAGAGAAAAATCAAACCAATAAAATTAGAAATGAAAATGGAGAGATCACAACAGACAACACAGAAATACAAAGGATCATAAGGGACTACATTCAGCAGTTATATGCCAATAAAATGGACAACATGGAAGAAATGGACAAATTCTTAGAAAAGTACAATTTTCCAAAACTGAACCTGGAAGAAATAGAAAATCTTAACAGACCCATCACAAGCACGGAAATTGAAACTGTAACCAGAAAATCTTCCAGCAAACAAAAGCCCAGGTCCAGACGGCTTCACAGCTGAATTCTACCAAAAATTTAGAGAAGAGCTAATACCTATCCTACTCAAACTCTTCCAGAAAATTGCAGAGGAAGGTAAACTTCCAAACTCATTCTATGAGGCCACCATCACCCTAATACCAAAACCTGACAAAGATACTACAAAAAAAGAAAACTATAGGCCAATATCACTGATAACATATATGCAAAAATCCTCAACAAAATTCTAGCAATCAGAATCCAACAACATATTAAAAAGATCATACACCATGACCAAGTGGGCTTTATCCCAGGGATGCAAGGATTCTTCAATATCCGCAAATCAATCAATGTAATTCACCACATTAACAAGTTGAAAAATAAAAACCATATGATTATCTCAATAGATGCAGAGAAAGCCTTTGACAAAATTCAACATCCATTTATGATAAAAACTCTCCAGAAAGCAGGAATAGAAGGAACATACCTCAACATAATAAAAGCAATATATGACAAACCCACAGCAAACATTATCCTCAATGGTGAAAAAATTGAAAGCATTCCCCCTAAAGTCAGGAACAAGACAAGGGTGTCCACTTTCACCGCTACTATTCAACATAGTTCTGGAAGTTTTGGCCACAGCAATCAGAGCAGAAAAAGAAATAAAAGGAATCCAAATTGGAAAAGAAGAAGTAAAACTCTCACTGTTTGCAGATGACATGATCCTCTACATGGAAAACCCTAAAGACTCCACCAGAAAATTACTAGACCTAATCAATGAATATAGTAAAGTTGCAGGATATAAAATCAACACACCAGAAATCCCTTGCATTCTTATACACGAATAATGAGAAAGTAGAAAAAGAAATTAAGGAAACAATTCCATTCACCATTGCAACGAAAAGAATAAAATACTTAGGAATATATCTACCTAAAGAAACTAAAAGACCTATATATAGAAAACTATAAAACACTGATGAAAGAAATCAAAGAGGACACTAATAGATGGAGAAATATACCATGTTCATGGATCGGAAGAATCAATATAGTGAAAATGACTATACTACCCAAAGCAATTTACAAATTTAATGCAATCCCTGTCAAGCTACCAGCCACATTTTTCACAGAACTAGAACAAATAATTTCAAGATTTGTATGGAAACACAAAAAACCTCGAATAGCCAAAGCAATCTTGAGAAAGAAGAATGGAACTGGAGGAATCAACTTGCCTGACTTCAGGCTCTACTACAAAGCCACAGTCATCAAGACAGTATGGTACTGGCACAAAGACAGACATATAGATCAATGGAACAAAATAGAAAGCCCAGAGATAAATCCACACACATATGGACACCTTATCTTTGACAAAGGAGGCAAGAATATACAATGGAGTAAAGACAATCTCTTTAACAAGTGGTGCTGGGAAAACTGGTCAACCACTTGTAAAAGAATGAAACTAGATCACTTTCTAACACCGTACACAAAAATAAACTCAAAATGGATTAAAGATCTAAATGTAAGATCAGAAACTATAAAACTCCTAGAGGAGAACATAGGCAAAACACTCTCAGACATAAATCACAGCAGGATCCTCTATGATCCACCTCCCAGAATTCTGGAAATAAAAGCAAAAATAAACAAATGGGATCTAATTAAAATTAAAAGCTTCTGTACAACAAAGGAAAATATAAGCAAGGTGAAAAGACAGCCTTCTGAATGGGAGAAAATAATAGCAAATGAAACAACTGACAAACAACTAATCTCAAAAACATACAAGCAACTTCTGCAGCTCAATTCCAGAAAAATAAATCGACCCAATCAAAAAATGGGCCAAAGAACTAAATAGACATTTCTCCAAAGAAGACATACGGATGGCTAACAAACACATGAAAAGATGCTCAACATCACTCATTATTAGAGAAATGCAAATCAAAACCACAATGAGGTACCACTTCACACCAGTCAGAATGGCTGCGATCCAAAAATCTGCAAGCAATAAATGCTGGAGAGGGTGTGGAGAAAAGGGAACCCTCCTACACTGTTGGTGGGAATGCAAACTAGTACAGCCACTATGGAGAACAGTGTGGAGATTCCTTAAAAAATTGCAAATAGAACTACCTTATGACCCAGCAATCCCACTTCTGGGCATACACACGGAGGAAGCCAGAATTGAAAGAGACACATGTACCCCAATGTTCATCGCAGCACTGTTTATAATAGCCAGGACATGGAAACAACCTAGATGTCCATCAGCAGATGAATGGATAAGAAAGCTGTGGTACATATACACAATGGAGTATTACTCAGCCGTTAAAAAGAATTCATTTGAATCAGTTCTGATGAGATGGATGAAACTGGAGCCAATTATACAGAGTGAAGTAAGCCAGAAAGAAAAACACCAATACAGTATACTAACACATATATATGGAATTTAGGAAGATGGCAATGACGACCCTGTATGCAAGACAGGAAAAAAGACACAGATGTGTATAACGGACTTTTGGACTCAGAGGGAGAGGGAGAGGGTGGGAGGATTTGGGAGAATGGGAATTCTAACATGTATACTGTCATGTAAGAATTGAATCGCCAGTCCATGTCTGACGTAGGGTGCAGCCTGCTTGGGGCAGGTGCATGGGGATGACCCAGAGAGATGTTGTGGGGAGGGAGGTGGGAGGGGGGTTCATGTTTGGGAACGCATGTAAGAATTTAAGATTTTAAAATTAAAAAAAAAAAAAAATCATCATGAAAAAAAATAAATAAATAAAAAAATAAATAAATAAAAAATAAAAAGATCATACACCATGACCAAGTGGGCTTTATCCCAGGGATGCAAGGATTCTTTAATATCCACAAATCAATCAATGTAATTCACCACATTAACAAATTGAAAAATAAAAGCCATATGATTATCTCAATAGATGCAGAGAAGGCCTTTGACAAAATTCAACATCCATTTATGATAAAAACTCTCCAGAAAGCAGGAATAGAAGGAACATACCTCAACATAATAAAAGCTATATATGACAAACCCACAGCAAACATTATCCTCAATGGTGAAAAATTGAAAGCATTTCCCCTAAAGTCAGGAACAAGACAAGGGTGCCCACTTTCACCGCTACTATTCAACATAGTTTTGGAAGTTTTGGCCACAGCAATCAGAGCAGAAAAAGAAATAAAAGGAATCCAAATTGGAAAAGAAGAAGTAAAACTTTCACTGTTTGCAGATGACATGATCCTCTACATAGAAAACCCTAAAGACTCCACCAGAAAATTACTAGAGCTAATCAATGAATATAGTAAAGTTGCAGGATATAAAATCAACACATAGAAATCCCTTGCATTCCTATACACTAATAATGAGAAAGTAGAAAAAGAAATTAAGGAAACAATTCCATTCACCATTGCAACAAAAAGAATAAAATACTTAGGAATATATCTACCTAAAGAAACTAAAGACCTATATATAGAAAACTATAAAACACTGATGAAAGAAATCAAAGAGGACACTAATAGATGGAGAAATATACCATGTTCATGGATCGGAAGAATCAATATAGTAAAAATGAGTATACTACCCAAAGCAATTTACAAATTCAATGCAATCCCTATTAAGCTACCAGCCATATTTTTCACAGAACTAGAACAAATAATTTCAAGATTTGTATGGAAATACAAAAAACCTCGAATAGCCAAAGCAATCTTGAGAAAGAAGAATGGAACTGGAGGAATCAACTTGCCTGACTTCAGGCTCTACTACAAAGCCACAGTCATCAAACAGTATGGTACTGGCACAAAGACAGAAATATAGATCAATGGAACAAAATAGAAAGCCCAGAGATAAATCCACACACATATGAACACCTTATCTTTGACAAAGTAGGCAAGACTATACAATGGAGTAAAGACAATCTCTTTAACAAGTGGTGCTGGGGAAAACTGGTTAACCACTTGTAAAAGAATGAAACTAGAACACTTTCTAACACCGCACACAAAAATAAACTCAAAATGGATTAAAGCTCTAAATGTAAGACCAGAAACTATAAAAATCCTAGAGGAGAATATAGGCAAAATACTCTCCGACATAAATCACAGCAGGATCCCTCTATGATCCACCTCCCAGAATACTGGAAATAAAAGCAAAAATAAATAAATGGGATCTAATTAAAATTAAAAGCTTCTGCACAACAAAGGAAACGATAAGCAAAGGTGAAAAGACAGCCTTCTGAATGGGAGAAAATAATAGCAAATGAAGCAACTGACAAACAACTAATCTCAAAAATATACAAGCAACTTATGCAGCTCAATTCCAGAAAAATAAACGACCGAATCAAAAAATGGGCCAAAGAACTTAAATAGACATTTCTCCAAAGAAGACATACGGATGGTTAACAAACACATGAAAAGATGCTCAACATCACTCATTATTAGAGAAATGCAAATCAAAACCACAATGAGGTACCACTTCACACCAGTCAGAATGGCTGCGATCCAAAAATCTGCAAGCAATAAATGCTGGAGAGGGTGTGGAGAAAAGGGAACCCTCCTACACTGTTGGTGGGAATGCAAACTAGTATAGCCACTTTGGAGAGCAGTGTGGAGATTCCTTAAAAAATTGCAAATAGAACTGCCTTATGACCCAGCAATCCCACTGCTGGGCATACACACCGAGGAAACCAGAATTGAAAAGAGACACATGTACCCCAATGTTCATCGCAGCACTGTTTATAATAGCCAGGACATGGAAACAACCTAGATGTCCATCAGCAGATGAATGGATAAGAAAGCTGTGGTACATATACACAATGGAGTATTACTCAGTCGTTAAAAAGAATACATTTGAATCAGTTCTGATGAGATGGATGAAACTGGAGCCGATTATACAGAGTGAAGTAAGCCAGAAAGAAAAACACCAATACAGTATACTAAACACATATAGATGGAATTTAGAAAGATGGCAATGACGACCCTGTATGCAAGACAGCAAAAAAGACACAGATGTGTATAACGGACTTTTGGACTCAGAGGGAGAGGGAGAGGGTGGGATGATTTGGGAGAATGGCATTGTAACATGTATACTATCATGTAAGAATCGAATTGCCAGTCTATGTCCGATGCAGGATACAGCATGCTTGGGGCTGGTGCACGGTGATGACCCAGAGAGATGTTATGGGGAGGGAGGTGGGAGGGGGGTTCATGTTTGGGAACGCATGTACACCCATGGTGGATTCATATCAATGTATGGCAAAACCAATACAGCATTGTAAAGTAAAGTAAAGTAAAAATAAAAATTAAAAAAAAAAAAAGAAAATATCACAGACTGGGTAGCTCACAAACAGAAATTTATCCTCCCACAGTCTTAAAGGCTAGAAGTCGCAGATCAAGGTATCAGCTGGGCCGGTTTTCCTGGAGGCCTCTCCCGGGGTTGCAGATGCTATCTTCTCTTGGGCTATGCTCTGCACACGGCCCTGGTTGTCTACTGTGTGCTCAAAGTTTCTCTTCTTACAGGAACATCAGTCAGACTGGATGAGGGCCTCTTTTAACTTAACCACCTCTTTAAAGGCTCTCATTCCAAATACACTCTCATTCTGAGGTTAGAGATTTAACACACGACCCTTGGGGGAACCACAATTTGGCCCCTAACAGGAAGTGATAGAGCAAGAGCACACATCTCAGGATTGGCTTGAAGCCTCTCGTGTGTGTTCTGTGCGGTTCCCCATCACAGTCTCCCTAGGAAAGCAACCATCTAATATTTTTCATGGCGAATCGCTGAATATAAATGAAAACAAGGTGATGGGAGAAAAGGAAGATATGAAAAGAGAAGGGGGAAAACTTTTGAAAGAAATTTTAAATTTTCAATAAAGACTGAACTAGAAAAACACAAGAACTGGAAACTCCTTCAGAAAAATAACATATGGAAAGGGAAAATACGTAAATTTTAAAGATGAAAACTCCTGAAGAAAAAGTAATACCAAAGCTCACCAGAGAAGATTCACCATCAGTACTACAGGGATCCAAACATACAATCAAAGCAATGAAACAGAATAAACTGGTTATAATTTTAAAAAAACATAATTGAGATGAAAAGACTTGAAACTGCATACTGAAAATGTGCATTGGATACTAGAGAAATCAACCCAGAATGGGAAACACTGAGCTATAAAATAGTAAATGTATAAAAATTAAAAGAAAAAAGATCTTTTAAGCATCTAGGCAATAATTAAAGAATGTAAATTTTTTTCAAGATAGGCCACATTGGGCCATAAAACAAGATTCAACAAAACAGACTACAAGAGATTTAAATTAGATCTCAAAAAAATATTTTTTAAATCGCATATTTGGTCATTTTAAAACACAATTAAAATTTGTGGGATATACCTAAAGCAGTGCTTAAAGAGAAATTTATAGCTTTAATTGCCCATATCTGGAAGAAAAACAGATATGAATCAGTTATCTAAGTCTCCAATTTAAGAAACTAGACAAAGAAGAATTAAACCCAAACAAGTCAGGGCAAGAATAACAATGAGATCAGAAAACAATAAATAACTTAGACAACAGAGAAGTTGACTGTTTGAAAAGTTTTGAAAGTTAATAAACTTAGCAAGACTATACCTCAAAAGTTTTACTAGAAAACACCAACAAAAATCTTACCTTGGCCAATTCTGTAATTTTACCAAAACCAAGCTTCCAAGAGGCAGCTGTGAGTAGACGATCTTATACCCACTTTGATGAAGCTGAGATTCTTCAGGAAAGTCTTCTTCAGAAACAGAGCACTTATTGTACTTTGAGTCAGTGTTCATGAAGCAGTACCATGGTTCATTGTGATTGACTTTGGCTTTATCCTCATTTGATAACAGTCTCCATTTCAAACAACTTTCATTCTCACATTGAACCCACACTTTGTTTATATACATGTTGTTCCGTCCACTGAGGAATCCACTGCCCATATTACAACATTCTATTATCTTACTATCAAATTTTCCTTTTTTTCCGTAACTGCATTTAACCTAGAAAGTAACAGAATAAAGATTTCAGGGGATAAGGAGAGGAAGCTCAGGCCAAAATCCGAGAAGTAGCTCTTTTATACTTTGTTTGCCCGCCTCTTCTCTGTAAACGGTTGAACATGTCGGTGTTTCCACCCACCCCAGAGACAAAGGAAGAAAAGAGAAGCCTCAGTCATTCTGGTCATAATGAATGCTCCCAAATTAAAAATAAGGAAAGTATGATGGAGCAGAAAAGGGGTACAGGCCAACTATAGCAGCTTTTCTACTGCTACTCAATATACGTCTAATAGATGCCCAGTGCTTTGCCGATTGTTGTTATTGTTGTTGTTTAGCCGCTGAATCGTGTCTGACTCTTTGCAACCCCATGGACTGTAGCCTGCCACGCTCCTCTGCCCATGGGATTTCCCAGGCATGAATAGTAGAATGAGTTGCTATTTCCTTTTCCAGGGGATCTTCCTAACCTAGGGATTGAACCTGCATCTCCTGTATCACACGCAGATTCTTTACTGCTAAGCCACTATAATAAGAGGTAAAATCTTACTCTGGGCCAGATACTATTCAATGCACACCACTTATACAGCCTTCCCAACAACCTCAGTGTGACCATTTTCAGAGAGAAATGAAAGCTAAGAAAAGTCAAGTAATTTGTTTAAGGTCCTAGAGCTAGTACATGATATAGTGGGATTTAAAGTCAGGCAGTTCCCTAATTCTGCGATCTTATCCATTAGGTAGTATTGCCTCTTGGGTATGTGATGGACACAGTGTAGGCCTGATCCCTTTCTAACTCTGAAGAAAACCAAAGGTAGCAAAATATTTCACTATATGAATATGTGAAATTGTTTAAAAATTAAATGAATATTTTGCTTATTATTTTGCCTTTTATTAATTCAAGTGATTTTATTCACTATTAATTCAAGACATTAGAATTATATGTCTCTAACTGCCAGCTTTAATAAGTTATGTGTAAATTAAAATAATTAATAATTAATACAGGTAAAATATAAGTAAAACTAATTATTAGTAACTTACTTTGAAAAAGAAACCTATTTTTTAGAAAAAGACTTGCATATACTATATTGATAAATTAGTAGACCACCACTGGGCTTCCTAGGTGGCTCAGTGGTAAAGAATCTGCTGCCAATGCAGGAGACAAAAGAGATGCAAGAGACGGGGAATCGATCCTTCGGTTGGGAAGATCCCCTGGAGTAGGAAACGGTAACCCACTCCAGTATTCTTGCTTGGAAAATTCCATGGACAGAGGAGCCTGGCAGGCTACAGTCTACAGGGTCGCAAAGAGTCTGACATGACTGAGCACACACACACTGAATATCACTATCCAAGTATGGATAATCTATCACTATCCGCTATCACTATCCACTATCCAACATCACTAACCAAGTTCAGTGGTTCAGTAGTGTCAGACTCTTCCCTGTGTTCCCTGTCCGTCACCAACTCCCAGAGCTTGCAAAAACTCATGTCCATTGAGTTGGTGATGCCATCAAACCATCTCATCCTCTGTCGTCCCTTCCTCCTCCTGCCTTCAGTCTTTCCCACAATCAGGGTCTTTTCCAGTAAGTCAGTTCTTCCCATCAGGCGGCCAAAGTATTGGAGTTTCAGGTTCAGCATCAGTCCTTCCAATGAATATTCAGGACTGATTTCCTTTAGGACAGTCTGGTTTTGATCTCCTTTCAGTCCAAGGACTCTCAAGAGTCTTCTCCAGCACCACAGTTCAAAAGCATCTATTCTTTGGCACTCAGCCTTCTTTATGTTCAACTCTCACATCCATACATGACTACTGGAAAAACCATAGTTTTGACTAGATAGACCTATTGGCAAAGTATGTCTCTGCTTTTTAATATGCTATCTAGGTTGGTCATAGGTTTTCTTTCAAGGAGCAAGTATCTTTTAATTTCATGACTGCAGTCACCATCTGCAGTGATTTTGGAGACAAAGAAAATAAAGTCTGTCACTGTTTCCATTGTTTCCCCATCTATCTGCCATGAAATGATGGAATCAGATGCCATGATACGGTTTTTTGAAAGTTTTTCACTCTCCTCTTTCACCTTAATAGCTGTACTTTATTCTTTCCATTTTCTTTGGCATTCTTTGTTGAGCTTATCTTTCTCTTTTTGAGTTGATGGTTCATTTTAAATCTTTTTTTAAACTTTATTAATTTTATTATTTTTGGCAAGTACTCTTAATACGAGATCTACCCTTTTAATAATGTTAAAGTACATTTAAAGAATATGGCTGACTATGGGTAGAATGTTTGTATAGCAGATCTCTATCATTTACTCATCTTTCTTACTTAAAATTTTATGCCTGCTAATTTAGAACTCCCTACTTCACCATTTTCCTCACCCATGGAAATCATTCACTCTTTGATTATATGAACTTGATTATTTTAGATACAACATATAAGTGGAATCATACAGTATTTGTCTTTCTCTGATTGGCTTATTTCACTTAGCAGAATGTCCCCCAGGTTAATTCATGTTGTTTTGCACATTGCAGAACAATTCTCCTCATTTAAGGTGCAACAGCATTCCATTGTTTGTTTTCTTTATTTGTCCATCGATTAAACACTCAGGTTGTTTCCATATCTTGGCTACTGTAAATAGTACTGCTATAAACATGGAGAGTATTAATATGTCTTGGAGATCCTGATTTCAGTTACCTTAGAAAATACCAGAAGTGGGGTAGCTGAATCATGTGGTAGTTCTATTTTTAATTTTTTGAGGAGACCTCTTTATTGTTTTCCCATGGCACCAGCAGCATTTTGTATTCCCATCTACAAGTTTCCAGGGTATTCACATCCTCATCAATCTCTATTATCTTTTGACTTTCTGATAACAGCCATCCT